>NC_056613.1:28706298-28726509 GCF_018340385.1 Cyprinus carpio
ACAGTTACGTATTGCTCAGTTAAAAATAAAAATAAAATAAAATAAAATAAAATAAATAGGTTTGCACAATTTGCCCAAAGATTTTACAATTCTAAATTGTAAGAAGAAGAAACAAAATAAATTCACAAAAAAATAAAACTATACAAAATATATATAAAATATATATAAAAATATACAATAATAATAATTTATAGTAAAACTGTACAAATACAATATTAATATTTATAGCTGTCCTAAATGCATCATTAAAAATGTTCAAACATTGAGCTTTGATTTTAGTGAACAGCTGCAAATGTCATCTCTTTAGTTGCCAACAGCCAGTTTCTAAGCGCATCTCAGCATTTTAGCAACATTTACTGTAAATAAAGTCTCTCTGAGACACTGAAACACTGGCGGCTCACGAGCTGCTTGCGTGTAAATGAACACAGTGCTGCGCTTCACTCTCAAACACACAGCGCATTTATTTCTATCATGAAAATGCAGCCTTTGCAATAATCACACTGAACCATATTGTGACTTTGGTTTTATGTTGATGCATCATGCAGCTCTACATTACAGTGTATTCTCTACTGGTCTATACCAGCCAGGCCTACTAATCGCCAACAAAACACTGACTTTAAAGGGTCTCTAAACGCCCCTTCAGAGAACTAGCCCCAGCAAACGGGCTGGATTCAGCGAGAGTGATTGACAGGTCTGGCCTGCGCTGCAGTTTGCTCTGATCACAGATGACCTTGAGCGTGAGGATGTGTGGGGTCAGCGCTGCAGCAGATGGGCCGCACACACCCTCGGACAGATGCAGGCGACGCCAGAGGGAATACAGCAGCTTAAGACAGCACTTCTGCACAAACTCACACACACTGCAGCAGAGCCTTCAGAGCATCAGCAAACGCTGAGCGCTTATGAATCCTCACGCAATGAGTCTTACAGTCTCTCCACTAATCATAACTACAACATCAGATTATGAATAGTGAACAATCCACAGATTTAGGCTTCTTCACAGCATGACCAAAATTAATGTTGGTAAAACTTATAGCGATAGTCCGACTTCAGACAATTCTACTAACATAAGTAACGTTGTGCCAATTTGCACTGCGTCATTAGAGTATAGTATATGTGTCTGCTCACACTTTTATGAAGGTCCACAAAATAATGACTATAGGAAACTTTGACAAAGTATATTGTCAACTTATTCTACTAACCTACTGACGAACAGTCTCCTCTGAGAGTTAGTACACATGCGATGGCAAAGTTACTTATAGTAAGAAGGCAATGTCTAAAAGTGGGACTGAAAAATAAATGTTACCGAAGTTTTTGAATGTTTTTGAAATAAAGTATCTTCTGCTGCATGGGAGCTTAAGTATCTTCTGCTCGCCAAGACTGCATTTATTTGATCAAAAATGCAGTAAAAAACATTTAAAAATCCAAACTTTTGATCACCAGTCTATATCAGTACAATAGTTTGACAACAGTTGATATTCAAGAGTAGAACAGAATTAGTCTCACACCATGGAAAGTGAGCCTTGTTACAGCCACAGTCAAACATGAACGCACACCAAGTGCACAACAGGACTGCTTGTTTAGGATGCCAGAACATTTTTATCTGCTGCTAGTCTTCTGCAAACACCCTGGAACAGAGCAATAATCAAAAGGAGTCAAATTGGATCAGACTACATTAGAGTGACATCTGTATCTAGAGAAATCAGCTGAAATTGAATCTTTATTGTGTTTGAGTGTGCAGGGACTGAGGAGTTGTGTTAAGTTTGAAAAAAGGATGATGGTATTGTATAAAACAATTCATTAGAAGACACGGTGAGTATTCATCTGTATTGAAGGTGCAATGTGCCTAGAGAGATAATGCGAGAGCCAATACAATATGAAACCATTTCCATTAAGTATCATCTAATTAATACCATGCATTATTGGACACAGCAAGATTTTCGCATAACTTGTGCAGGAGTCAGAATGTTGTGCTTTTTTGCTCTGACCTTCAAACCTTCAAACTGCTGCTGCTTTACATGACTTTGACCAGGACTGACCTGGTAAAACACACACCCAACCTGTCGGCTCACAATTGATTCTTTTAGATGATACCATCCTGATAAACATACTGAAAAAAATGCACACAATATTGAACAAAAATGTGTATTTTAAAATATAATGCATCTTAAAATTTTTTTTAATAAAATCTGCTGATGTGGGAAAAAATGCCTAATATTATCTCATTTGATGATGTTGAGTTCAAAAACTATCAGTAAAAACATTCCTTTTTTCATGTTTATTTTCTTCTCAGAATAATGATAAATTATCTTAAATGATACATTTAAATTAAATAAATATTTAAATAATACATTTAATATTTAAATAACTTAAATTCATTTTTAATATTTAAATTAATAAATGACGTTTGGTGATGATGGTATTGTGTGTGTGTGTGTGTGTGTGTGTCGTGTGTGGTGTGGTAATCGCGTCCTGTGTGCAATGCGTCGCGTGAAGTGTGGTGTTTTGTTACCAAAATAGTCAAACATTTCAGTTTCAATGACAAAAAGAAGTACTCAAAATATATCATTTAACTTACAGTCTGCAAAGGAATGGAAAAATATGTTCAAAAACTCTGCTTAATGTCAAAAACTTTAAATAAACATACATCTATGAATAAATAAGCAAATCTGTGGTTGTTTGGAAGCAGTAAAAGCAGAAACATCTGCTCAAGTTTGCATTTTCATCTGTCACTGGCCCAAAACAAAATTAATTCGGACCTTAAATTCGGATTATGAATAATTCATGCATGGAAGAATTTGTTGTTGTTTGACTGTGGCAGTAACAAAAGCTCACTTTTTTCAAAAAATGATCAAAGCGGTTGTGTAACAAGCTTAGATGAAGACCGTTTGGCAGTTTTGTGCGGATTAAGGGTTATAGAAGATTTATTTTACTTCCAAATATTACTGAAAGCACAAAAATACTTACAAATGCTCATATTATATGAAAATAGGTGTGCTGTGCTTGGGTAAAACAGATGTCGCTATTTTTTGCAATCAGCAGCTCAAACTTAGTAAGAAACATGGTACTTGGATTTCATTCAGCAAGAGATGTCAAAATAAAACCCAAACATTAGCGTCGGCTTCAGAGAGTAATTTATGAAATCCTGTTAAGTTTCCTACACTCCTGCTTTAATTAATTAAGTCGGTATTAACAGTTGAAATCAGAAGCGCTCTATGTAGATGACTTTCCTTCAGTGCAAGTGTGTGTGTGTGTGTGTGTGTGTGTGTGTGTGTGTGTGTGAGTGTGAGTGTGTGGTGTGTGTGTGTGAGTGTGTGGTGTGTGTGTGTGTGTGTGTGTGTGTGTGTGTGTGTGAGTGTGTGTGGTGTGTGTGTGTGTGTGGTGTGGTGTGTTGTGTGTGTTGTGTACGTCGTGTTGTGAGCTAATCTCTCTCGCTCAGATCTATTGTTACATGCGTTCGGAGAGGGTAAAAACCAATTCTTAAAACAGGATCTACCCATTAGGATATAATCCATGCCGTTTTGAGGGACCGCCAGCACGCCAGGTTTGTGTCTAGATGATACTGGCCAGCAGAGGAGCTAGTGAGCGCTGGATTTATTCCCGATTCCAGAACAAAGGCGGCGGCTGAGGGCAGAGAAATGAAGGAGGGGATCGAGGGCTGATAACAGGCCAAAGGCCTGCCTCTTCAATGGCTCTGATTAAAAGGTTTATTCCAGGCCTCCCTCGGCTGAAAAAACCATAAAATTGGATTATTGTGCAGGGATTTAGGGAAACGAATTTAGCGCGAGCAGCTTCCCAAAACTCCTTCAACTTAAAAGATTACTTATGTGAAAGGCTGGAGTTAAACACACCGCAGGTGGGTTACCTTGAGCAACATTCTTATTAAATGTGTTTAACGACTTTAAAGGATTAGTTCCCACCCAAAAATGGAAATTCTGACATAATTATTCACCCTCATGTCCGTTCTAAAAAAACCCGTAAGACCATCATTCATCTTCAGAACACAAATTAAGATATTCTTGATTAAAATCTGACGTGCTTTCTGACCCTGCGTAGACAGCAATGGCAATCTGCAATGTTCCCAGGTCCAGAAACGTAGCAAGGACATCAATAAAAAACGTCCCTGTGACATCAGTGGACTCAACCTCAATTTGACGAAACTTACAAGAATACTTTTTGTGTGCAAAGAAAAAAATTATAACATACAGTTTGTTCAACAATTCTTCTCCCTCCGAGTTTCCGTCTTCCGGCCATTTGGAGATGGCGAGTACCAAGAACGTAATTTACCAATTACACCACTGATTTTTGATTTTGCATGTAAACACCTTTTCATCATTTTGTCTGCTGTGTTGTTTGGTTGTTTAATCAAATCAGATGGGTGTGTTTTGGTTTTTCTTTGGGGTGGGGTGTGTTTGTGTGTGTGTGTGTGGTGGTGTTGTGTGTGTGTGTGTGTGTGTGTGTGTGTGTGTGTGTGTGTGTGTTTTCATTTATTTATTTATTTTTTCATGATGTCTAGGCAGATTATTTGTGCTGTTAGATTATTAATTGTAGTATTAAAATCTTAAAAAAATTGTGATTCACTGAAAATATTTTTTAATTCAAACACCAAAACCAAAATTAAAGTTTTCATTTAGCTGAAATTGACTGAATTGATCTAAAAAGAGTAATATTAGCAAGTTACAGTATTTATTATTATTATTATTAAGTTATTATTATTATTATTATTACGACAAGTCTACATATACCAAGCAATGTGTAACAAGACGGAGTGAAAATTGATTACTATCTTCAGGAAAACTAAGCACATTTAAAAATATATATATATTTGCAAGGTTTATTTAAGTTACCTAAAACTACAAAATTAAATTAATTAGCTAAAAACTTTCAGTTCCATTACTTGAAATTAAATAATACATTAAAATGGGGAAAAAAAAGAAAAAAAGTTTTAAAAAAAAAAAAATAAAATAAATAAAAATAAATAAAATAACAAGTAATATAAAAAAAAAGGCAACATTTTTCCATTTTCATTTTGTTTAACTTGATCTACTAAAATAACTCAAACGTGAATAAGAAATAGGCAATAAAATTCAATTAAAAAAGGGACAATTAAAAATGCACAATTAAAAGAACTAAAATTAAAATGAAAAACAGAAAATATATATTGTTAAAAAAAAAAATCTAAATATGAATAGAAACTAAATGGTATGTCAATGATTACTAAAAATTACATTGAAAATTGTGACTTTAAACAAGCTCCCTAAATTTATATTCTCACCAAAAGAATATATCATGGTATCTTTCATACCAGTGCTCCGATATGCATGAAAAACAAATTATTTGTGATTAAAATAATTATAGATAACAAAATTTCCATAATGTTTGCAGTGACTATGTCTCTAAAAATCTAAAATAACTTGGCAATATTTTTCCTCAAAGTGACTTTGCTTGTATTTTAGTGTTCAGTTTTATTTCATTATTGATTTATTGTTATAATCTTTAAAATAATTCCCCCCTCTGGGGATTGGTACCTATCAGACCCATCAAAATATGTTTGGCATTTCTAATTAGTATTCCATTCTAGGGTTTTCTAGTTGGCACGGTTTACGTCTTCCTCTGCTGTTTACATTTAAGTATAGGTAAATTGTGCACAACACTTTATATTAGTAGGAACGTCTCGGTTTACGTATGTACCCTCGTTCCCTGAAGGAGGGAATGGAGACATCACGTTGGATGTACCAACGAATTGGGATCTCGTTTAGAGAGACCAATCTACTTTTGAGTGTAACTACATGAGCCAAATGCACATTGGCATGCGATTATTGCCATCCAGCATCCGCTGATAACAGAGCGATATAAGAAGGCAGCAAGGTGCACCGGGGGGCATACTTAGGTATTCGCTGAGGGGCCAAGCAAGGGGAACATATGTCAACAAAGATGTTCCCCTTCAGAGGTCGGGTCACTCTTGACGTCAGGTCCGGATGAACCGAACGAATTGGGATCCCTACCAAAGTGCCACAGATACTGCCCCTTCCAGTGTTCTGTGGAAGCCTCCTGAACGATAGTAGGACCCCTTCTTTTTGGCGTAGGCCGTGGGCTTACCACAAGAAGACCAGCTACTGCTGCTATGGGCAACTCCCACTCAGTAAGACTGCGGTAACACTGGTAAAACGTACCCGTACCACTTGGGACAGGAATGTTGCGAAAAAGCCCCATCCTTCCCGAAGAGGTTTCAGGAAGCACTTACCACACAACTGTTTTAGGGTGCATATGGAAAGCATTAGAGGTGATTGTAACCATCTTGGAAAATAGCTGGAAGTCTTCTGGTGAAGACACAGGCTCTGAGGCTATACCGTAGGATTTTACACAATATGGGATCCACTTAGGTCTCTACATATGGAACGCAGCCCTCTACACGCGTTTCTCACGGATTCATCAAGAGAGGGCCTGGTGCCAGAAGCTCACCACGTCTGTCTGAGGGGATGGAGGAGCTTGACAGGCTCTACGACTTACCTCCTCTCTCTGGAGTGGTCTTAACAAGCCGAACTGAAGCCGGGGCCTCTCAGTGCTTCTACCCGTTTGAGGTGAAAACACAAGGGGATACCGGGTGCTTACGGTTGTTAATTATTTATGTTTTTCAGTTAAAATTATTGATTTCAAGTAAACAAAAGTTTTTATTTTTACATTTCTGCTTAATTTTCACTTAAACATGTCACATTTTCCTAATGCTACGAGAAAATAAGGGCAACATGGAAACAACGTATAAGCTACATTCACTGTAATGAGACATCAGCAGTCTCTAAAGAAAAGGTACCATGTTTTTACTATGGTTAAATATAAGTTAACGATAGCGTTATAATTAACCACAGTAGCCCAGAACGAATTTTACAGTTGTCTGAGCCCGTCCATGAAATGTTCTTAACATCATAAACCATAAAATGTAGTCAGCGTTCTACTATGGTTTTATGTTTCATAACTACGTAACCAGGTCACAGGTCGACAAGTTAACACGGTCACATTTCTGTGATTCAGCGGCATGCACAATGTGATGCCGACAGTCCTGTCTTCCATCCTAGAGATCCTGGAGCCAGAACTCAGTGTAGTACTATGGTAGCTTTTGGTTGGTTGACTTCACGTGCCGTGTCTCATGGGTGCGTGCTGTCTTTTAAAACTCGAGTCTGTGGTTCGAGAATTTGTAACCCGGTCGGGCCGGCCAACACAGACTTACTTTATGTTTATTTTTGTTGTTTATCCTACTTACTTAATACTGGTCAGGTCACCCGCTAGGACGGGCGAGTGCATACCAATAAACTTGTAATCTTTACAAGAATATCAAAATCATGGCAATGAGCAAGTCCCTGGGCGTTTATTAGACAGCTTAATATCACGTCAGTTTTTTGTGCGTTTTCAGAATCGGCGAACTACTCTGCTGCTGGAGTTGAAGGGTTGCGTTCCATCTCACATCTGGAGCGGAAGACAGCTGAACCAGCGACAATCCTTGGTCACCCAGATATACACGTAACCAGATTTTAAACCGTAACCGCACCAGCTTCTCACACGAAGGCTATAGAATCTACCGAACACTGTTGTGGAGCGCCCAGCCCCGTAGCCTCTAGCCTACAAATTTTAAGTCAGTGGTGAGGCGCACCAAAGCAGTGCCCAGTGGAGGATGCAATACTTCATTCTAGTAGAGTGAGAGCTCGCGAACCTGAATGGGCAGATCCCACACCCTGGGTGCCTGAAAAGCCAGCGGTGATGGCATCCACTATCCATTGGGACAGTCCTCCTCTGCTTAGAAACAGGGCCATTTCCCCTTCTTGCCGGCCTCCGCTTGACAGACAAAGAGCTGGTCTGCAAGTTCTGAAGCTTTGTGTCCTGTCTAAGGTAGCATCTCCAATGCTCAGGACGGGACAAAGCAAAGCTAGGGCTGGGTCTGTCTCCTCTCACAGGGGCAGCACTTGCAGGCTTGCAGGTACGCGCTTGTAGAGGGCCCCAGCACATTCCATTAGCAGCTCAACTGGTTGCAGAGTGCAAGACTGGAGCAATGGTGGTCGCCCCGAGGGTCAGGCCTCCCATGGAGGGTTGTCATCACTGTTGCCCTTGAGGAGGCCGATGACGACGAGAACTCAGGTCAAGGCAGAGGCACGGAGTCTCTGGCCCCTTTGAGGAACTGGACTCGGTTGGCCCCACAACTCCGAGAGATGATCATCTTCCTGCACATGAGAACATTGACTCATCCATGAAACCGCAACTTCCGTGTGCTAAATGCCCAGGCACGTGAGGCAGGTCGAAGACAATCGTGACTATCACCAGGTGCCAGGTAACGACCCGCATGGCCAGGAAAACACCCGGGTTATGCCTTGTCTAATAGCAAGACCACACATCATCTTTACAACTGGATACGCAACGTTGAGTGTTTGACCCCACGGCAACGTCGATGGGTAGGGTGCAGCCTGATGTGTGCAAACCCACTCAGAGGATCGGTGAAATCACCGACCGTCCGCTGAAGCGCCGTATACCGCCGAACACATTGTGAAGAGCTGCTCAATGAGCACCGCTGAACTCGTTCAATCCTTTCTTCTCTCCAATAGAGTAGTCAGGGACCAGAACGATGTGATCGCGTGGCTCTTTCGCTTAATGCGGAAAAGCTGAATATTTGCTGCACCCATGCTTCCCTACTGTATACTCACGACCGCTGTGATCAGCGAGCAGCTGGATGCAATAATCAGCATTGCAATGTGCCATGTGGCTCGTTTAGGTGTACCACTCGAAGTAGATTTGGCTCGCTCTACAGCGAGAGTCACAATTTCTTTGGTAATCCGCACATGACGTCAAGAGTGACCGACTGAAAGGGCAAACACATATGCCGACTATTAACTAAGAGTTGTCCCCTCAAAAAAACTCTTAATTTGCTGCTTATTAATATTTAATAAGGTAGTTGTGTGTAGTAGTTATGCTTATGTATTATTATTAGGTAATATAGCTAATATTTACATTATACATAAACTTTGGTCAGTAGGAATAATTGTCTACACAGGCAGCACACTGATTTTTTTGGGAACAATGCCACTGATAGTGGCTAACAGTGCTAAATATAAGCTAATAGTGGCTTATTTTTTTCACCAAACGTCCCTGTGCATTTACAGTATACTGCTCCCAGAGACAGTCGCAGCAGTTTTTTTAATGAGGTTTCCTAAGATGCCCAGATAATGCCAGTAAGGGTCAAACAAGCGTTGTTTCCCGGTGCAGGACAGCGCCATGCTACCCACAGGTGAGGACTCTCAGGCGAGAGCAAGACTGAGAAGCGCCAGTGGTGTGGCCGCCGTCAGGCCAAAGAGCAGGTCTAATCAAGGATGTGTCGGCCCCCAGCTAGGAGCTGCCAACAGCTGCTTCACACCACACGCTGGTTGGCTTAAAAAAGGTCTGATGGGGTGTGCCGTATCAGCCGCCGGTCCGTTCACAAAAACATCTGGACTCTCCGCGCTATGTGAAGTGTGTTATTGGCCTGAGGGTGGAGCCGGTCCCCGAGGTTTTTAAAAACTATCCCGCCATATGGACACACATCTTTGGTCCTCAGCTAGCACTTGAGGTGTTTTTAATCCCACTTGAGCCTTTGCATTTTCTCCTCAGCACCAGCGCATGTTAATTCGGTCTAAATTATTAAATAAATAAAGCCAACAATTGATTGAGGTCACTCTCTAATCCCAGCATGCAACAATCCGGCATTATGGGCCGCGACTCGGTGAAGGAAATGATTTGACAGAGCGCCAGCATGATGTTTCGCCATTTAGTATTCTTCGTCTGCGAGCTGTTTTCATGTCAGAGAGCGTATTGTGATTTTTCCATAAAGTTAAGAAAAACAAGCACGGTTGAGGGGTTGCCCAGGTCCAGCACAAATCTAAAGCTGAAGATGTAAAGCCCCCTGTCGGCCCCATCATTGGTTTACAACGCTGACCGAGGCACTTGCTTGCTTTAAAACAGCACTATCAATATTGATCATCATATAAAGCTAAAGGAGACAGAAAGACACCGAGCTGCAGCAGATCTACAGGCCGTTTTGAGGAGAATGGGAGGAGCGCCGGCATTGATATTTAAACTCCAAAAAAAAAGGACAAAAAAATCACCACCATAATATATGACAAGTTATGCATGGTAGAGGAACATCTTATACTTTACAGCATTCTTATTGCGCCTGTATATGCATTTTATACAGTTTGATTTATTGTTCTTATTTATTCTTATTTTATTATTCTTATTATTAATATTATTATTATTGTGACTCTTATTATTGGATTGAACCAAAAAAAAATAGACTCAAAAATCATGCTACTTTCAAAGGATTTTGAGGACAATTTTGAATGAGTTGTAGACATTGTGTGAGGGAAAAAATATTTTACAGTTGAAAATTCTAATATTATCCCTACTGTACAATTGATTTAGTTTTCTCTAACAACTTTACATTTATTAAATTGCAATAGTTAACAAAAAACCTACATCCCCATATAAATGTTGCATGAGAAAACCAATATAACCAGTTAGGATACTTTTATGAATATAATTGCAGCTGACAATATTTTTTATTTCCTTTATTTAGACTATGCATTGCATGTCCGTATTTATGTATATAATATTTATTTTTCTTCTTAAATAATCATAAGTAAGATTGAATAATTCTTTGTTTTAGTTTGGGAATCATGAATTCGAAAGGTTGTAACAAAAGAGGGAGGTGAATGGTCAGCTGAAAAAGAAAGTTGTTTGTTATTACAAAATTAATTCATTAGATTTTACAGGAAGGTTTTGATTTAAAGATTTTTTTATACAGGATTTTTTTTTCTTTGGAATAACATGCACTGAATAGTCATTCGCAACAAGGTGAAGATATTTTAATAAAGAGTCATTTTGATTTCGTGTTTCTACACTGTTTAGCATAAATTGCTGCAATTGATGAGATGGACATGCTGCCATGCAGGGATTCAACTACTATATGACATTTGAGAAATGTAAATTTCTGTAAAAATCTTTTTCATTTGATTTTTGGCCACTTTTATCAATAATTGTAGCACATAGAGATCAATGAATAATGCAAGCACTCAGATAATCCAGATAAGCATCACAGATCAACATGTCTGTACCAAGTACACATATACAAACCACTAGGTCACGGTCTGACACACACACACACACCACAATACTAAAGAATTTCATTCTTATTAATTATGATTGAACTGAACTTCCTATCCTCTTAACTGGTGCGGCATCAGATGTCTTTTTTGTAATTTTTGATGTGAGCTGATGGTTGCCTAAAGGCAACAAGTAACAATGAATTTCCCCCTGCACAGCAACAGCATAATCATTCTGTTTATTACAAGTTAATAAGTGCATTTATGGCCTATATGAATCACTTTATGATAAAGGCCATGCTGAATACTTACGACAAGATTAGGCTAGCAGCTAGATCATTTTAAATGTCACCCTATTTAACAGTGGCTGCCAAACTTATATTGCAGGACTGGTTACTTAAGGTGACAAGGTCAAGAGAATATTACGGAGGAAATTTATTTTCTTCTTACTGCATAACCCACAACCATGTCTATTTATCGTGATTTCAGCTTTTTTTGTGTTTCAAAAGCATCAGAAGTAGAGCTTCTCTTTTTCAGAGCATCGGCTTATTTTTTTAACCTTTCTGCTGTATATTAGTTTAACGGTTAAAATTTGTAGCTTGGTTGTTACATATTGGTGGGGGACATTTTGAAAATGAATAAAACTCACGACAGATGCATCATTATGCTTCGCCTACAAAGTGCAAATAGCATGATACAGCAGTTCTTGTTTGGATGCATTTTTACTACATACATAGTACATAGTATGTCAGTAGCTTTGTGTTCATCTGAGGACACCGATTTAAAGTCCGTTCTAAATCATTACCCATTTCCAAAAGGATATGTACTATTTAAGCTTCATAAACTCCAATGATGCGGCTCTCAAAAGAGACTTAACGAATGTAGGTATTATAATTTTGTCTTTCATTCGAGTGCTCTGACATGCATTAAAAAACAAATTTGACTAAAAAGCTCAAACTCCCTGTGATTAAAATGTTTTAAAATAGGATTAAAAATTGGTATGAAGAAAAAATCTCATAATTATTGCAGTGACTATTTCTGCCAAGCACCAAAAGGCAAAAAAAATATCAGAACAATGGCTTTGTGCACTATAACACAAATTTTCCTTCAAAAAAGTTAGTTTTCCTTGTATACATTTTAGCAGTTCAGCTTTTTTCGATTCGATTAATTATTATTATTGTTATATATTTAAATTTATTCCCTGGGGATAGTAACCAATCAGACATCCCACAATGTTGCATTTCAGTGGTGTTCCTCAGGGTTCTGTTTTAGGTCCCTCTGCTCTTTTACATTAAGTAAGGGTAATGGTACACACTATAGATTGGGGAGCACAAATTCACTATTAACTAAGAGTTTTCCCTCAGTGTACTCCTAATTTTGCTGCTTATTAATAATAAGGTAGCTGTTGTAGTAGCTATGATTAAGTATCGTTGTAGGGTTTTAAGGGATTTAGAATATGCTGCAAGCATTCATATGTACTAATAAACCACCATATGCTAGAAATGTTCATGCTAATAAGCAGAGGTAAAAGTAAATAGTGTTCCCTTATCTAAATATCATTTTTTTTCATAATGATGCAAATCATTTTAGATAAAAAAAAGAAAAGAATTGAAAGAAATAAAAGAAATATTGAGAAGTTTGCAACAAAATTCATGCACATTCTTGAAAGAAAAAACTTTCTTGTGAAAGTTCAGCCTTTTCATCTCAAGGTGACGCACCGTTGCACTTTGTCCATGCACCTGTAGTAGAATTGATTAGTAATGTGTGTGACTCAGGACTAAATCCCCTAACAGCTCTTTTTAAATGCAGCAGCAATGATCCTAACAAAACACAGCAAGCAACAAACATCACTGCTTTATTCAAAAGAACTTTACTGATTACTACTGGTTTGTTGTTACAAAAGGACTCATTTTCATGTTTAACTAGATCGAAAAGACTTTAATGTTCTATCAAGACATACTCAGTTTTCTACTAAACCCTGTTTCATTGAGTCAGATCATTTATTGTCACTAACCTGGATAACAGCTCATTTCAGAAATCCTACATAGTGGCAATGTAAATGAACCACATTTATACATCAGCAACATCTACTGAATGAATCCAATAGTAAATTGTGTGAAAATGTTGCTGATCCTTTCTTTGTTTTAGCATTGCCAGTCTGCAGAGTCCTTCTGAAGGATCTCAACATTAGAAATCAGCAACCTCAAGATTATTTTTTTTGAATATCTTGATATGTCAAACTTCTGACACAACAATTGACATGAGTTCAGAGCGGGACTATCTGTTTGACTGACTAATGGTGAAACAGCTCATTTAAACACTTTAAAAAGACACAGCAATGCACAAAATGTATATATACATAAATTTTTATATTTGCATATACTGGGATAAACTGTAATATTTGAATAAAATTATAAACCTCTACAGATTAACTGAAAGTGTCAAACCTTTGTTTGTTTTTATGTATTATTATTATGTTATCCTTATACCTTATACCCTCATAACTTAAGCATTTGTCACCTTAATTGTAAAGTAAAATCAGGAAGCTCCACAGGGGTTAACTAAAACAAAAAAAAAAAAAAAAAAAATATATTCTTATTCATTACCTTATAAATTAAACATTAACTTGAATAATAATAATAATAATAATAATAATAATAATAATAATAATAAATTCAGCTAATTGACAAACCAACATTTACATTTTTTGTTTGTTAAAATACTAAAATAACTCAAACTTAATAAAAATAATATAGACATATTTCTAAAAAAATTAAATAAAAAAATGACAATGACACAACAAATTATTAAAACCTTAACTAAAATAAAATGAAAGCCAGAAAACATCAAAAAGAAAAATCTAACTTAAAATATTCCATATGTTAATAATTAATCTTAAATAGTAATGCTGCTCTCTGTGCACTGTTCTAAAAAAAAAAAAAAAAAAAAAATTACCTTAAACAACAAAAAAACCAGCAACTGAGAGCCAGAGAAAAAAAAGATTAAGAAAAGCAGATGGTTAACAAGAAACAAGAGCACAAAGCACATTTAATCTGGCCCTCATCTTCTTAATATGTTGCACACATTTCCCTTCAGGGCTCGTGGGCGAAAAGGCGCCTCACAGTGCAGCGGAGGCCTTATCTGTCCCCCTCCACATTTAGCAGTGCGCCGCGGGGCTCCCTCAGCACCCGGCCCTGCAGGCCTGCGCTCACCAAAACCTGGGGGACACCACGGGGTCCGGGGCCCTCATTGTTCAAGGGGGAGAGCTGGAGCCAGCAAGGGTACATGCCCTGACTTAAAATACTGAGGGGACGAGTGCACTCGAAAACAAGCCATTCATAACCCCAAACGTTATCTGAGAAGTGTCTCTTCTTTCAGTGCCAACAATTTAACAGTTTTTGAAACATTACAGTTTGAGAAAATGTGTCTTAAGACATTTAAATGAATTCACCCCTTTGTTCTATCCTTGCAGAGTTCCTTCCCTGGCATCATATTGTCTGTGGATCTGATTCAGTTTTCATTTATTCTGCTATTCTTAACACCTCTCATGGGACGTTTGCTTTGAAAGGGTTCATTATCTGGAGTTATCAGCATTCGTCTGTGGTTCTAGCAGACAGAGAATCTGCGCTGGATGAAGATGAGATGCTAGAAATATGTACAGCCGTTAATATTTCATATGTTGTTGACATGAAATGAAAATATTGTTGTTGACACATACTGTAAGCTTCTGCTTCTCCACAGTGTACCGGCTAACGATGGAGTCTCAGAAGAGATACTCAACAATGTTCTCAAACTGTGCTCACGATCTGCCAGGACAGCAGAAGTCCAGACATCTCAATATACTGTCAATTCAAACATTTTCTCGATCAAATTCTACCTAAGATCAAATGAACTCCATTGCTCAACATGAATTTTATAGCTCGGTGACTCTTTCGTATGACCAAATATTTGACTTCATCTGTGTCAGTTTTTATTTATTCTAAGCAAAATGGAAGAATTACCAAGACCTTTTACTGCATAAAAAACTATCGATCAGATCACAAAAGACATGGAGGAGACTGAGTGAGAAGCAGGTTTAACAGCAAAATCATGCTGATCATTTTAAATTTTGCAAATCAAATATGATAGACTAAGAAACTTTTTGAGGTTTTTGGAAAAGTTTGCACATGGGAAAGAGTTTAAACCAGAACCAGAGATCCATTGTTTCAAAATCCCACGATTCTGCACTCATTCATTCACAATCAGTTATGGTTTAATAAAAAAGCATAATTGACTTCCTCACACAGACGGGAAAGAGGCTATCGATAATGAAAGCCGGAGCAAACTCCAGATGACATCAAAGCAGGGGAAATACTACTCGAGCCAGAACAAAAACAGCAGCGGCGTGCAGCTCTAGAGAGCGTAGCGGCTGGAATAATGGATGAAGTCCAAGGGAGCTATCTTCCCCGGGCAGGAAGTCACTGGGGATGCCAGCACAGCCCGGCAGAAATGAAACACCTATCTGCTGCGAGAGTGACTGCTCATTCCTATTTGGATTTGGCTCTCCTATCATCTCTTAAGAAGATGTCAGCCGTGCTCCATCTATTGCTCCCGGCCTTTATCAAGCGCAAGCAAGACGCTCCGGCGGCTGCATTTCAATGCCTTGTCAGAGAGCAACACTAAAGAATAAGTGCTCTGTGATAAAAAGGTAGTTTGTTAAATAGACTCTGTCTTATTTGTATGGTAATAATGATCTGCTTTAAGAGCCGCCCGTGCTTGCGACTCGTGGAACAAGGAAGGCAGATTTGTATGCGAGGTGTTGTGTGACGCCTAGAATTTTTCAATGACCGTGGCTGTAAAACTTCATATGCAAAGATATGGGAAGCTGATATTTTTCTTCTTCTTCTCTGTATATATTGCAGCGAGACGTACACACAGCAATGAGAAGTTTTCATAACCCTGGAGTAAATTGATTCATCTGATTATGATGTTTCTTATTAAAGCTGTTTTTTTATTGTTTTTTTAATTTTTTTACTTTTCAGCTGAGGTTTCAGTTAATAAAGTTTTAATAAAAGGGGAAGAACAATATACATATGTAAACCTGTTGAGAAATGTTGGATGTGTGTGCTTCAGTTGCTCTTGTAATCATACAAATACAAATGAATTAGGTATATATTCATATTGGGATCAGCATTTAGTTAAAAACATAATATAACAGTATACAACTACATTTGAAAAGTTTGGGGTCAGTGTAAAGATTACATCCATATATATATATATATATGTTTACAATCACATTATAGTGTGTAACTTTTCCAACGTAAACTTGCTCTGAAGCGCACCCGTACAGGCAGTGCACTTGTTGTATGAGAAGCGCTCTCTAGTACAGTCATATAAAACACCATGTACAATAAAGCTAAACATAAAGCAAGCTAAAAATATATGATTCTTCTTTTTTTTATCTCACATTTGCTTTCATTAAGGTCAGGTTTAGTGTAGGTGCTAGTTTATTTTCATCATGTTTCTTTCTTTGATTTTATTTTCACTTTTCAATGACCAAATATCTGTAATCAAAACATATTGATTTACCTTAAATCACGTTTTAGAAAAAAACCGAAACACACATTAGTGCCTGTCACTGGTACATTTCATTCTGTGAAACATGCAGGTAGCAATGTAATAACAGGCACGTTACTCACAGTGAGCCTGGGTTGAAAATGCTGCTCTCTGTCCACGCTATGTAAAAACTGATGCTCTATATGTTATTTTTAAAGCACAGATGAATGGCGTGGAAATCCCAACCATTCTGCACAAGTCACAACTGCGTCCCGTCTCCTCCACTCCACCTCACTGCCTACGGCGGCTCGCCACTTTCCACTTATCTGCCCGTATGACTATAAAAATCCGTCAGGGCAGAGCGGAGATTGGGGCTTTCTCGCTCCTGTGGGCTCCGGGCCTGTAATGCAGAAGTCTGTTGTTTTATGTATTCTTGCTAAAGGAACACTATTCATCATCAGCGTCCGATTCTGCCGCAGAGCGGAGAGGAGATAGAGCTGGCTCTCGGCTATATTCTTTCCAATCAACATTCCGCGGCGGGGAAAAAAAATGAGTGCTGGCGCGACATCAAAGCCCAGAACTAATGCTGCCCACCTTTTATGTAAAGGAAAAGGACTGATGGACAAATACAGGAAAGGAACGACAAGTTTAATGACGTGTGTTGAGGGGGCCCGAGATTGGAAAATGGTGACAGAGAGAAGCGGCCTCCTTGGTGGAATATAAATTGTGGGGGCCCCGCTGTACTAAAAAGGCTTTTATCTGGAGTGAATATGTTGGTACGTAATGCTCAGGTCAGGGTTAGTCATTTTCCTCCGGCGAGTGTTAAGCGATAATGGAAAGCGAGTCGGCGAGGACGAAGGAGCAGTGCCTACGCCAGTTTGTCTTCATTTTTATGCCAAATCTCGTGATTTGTTTTTTTTGTTTGGCATGGAGGCACGAGGTGCCGCGACTTTAGCGTCAGCGAGGTGGACGACATATCGCTAATTTACACAAGGTAATGAAAGCGGGGAACGGGAGGACCAAAACAATGTTACCTGCTGACACGGGAAGCAGTGGGATTTTGCGAACAAGCGGGGTTAGCGCCGGAGCGGGCAGAGGGCCAGGAGGAGGAAGAAGAAGACGGGCCGATGGCGCGATAAAAGAGATGGTGGGGTCCTGTGGTGTGTGGATCACAGCTCTGATGAAGGTCCCACACACACACACACACATGCTAAGGTGAGCTGTACACAAACAGCCAGGTATGACTTGTGCACTGTCGTGCCCTTGTGATTTTGGAGGCTTTTAAGCGTCCTGTCAGACGAATAATGCTGGATAAATCAACCCAGTTTAAGTCCAATGAATGCTTTCGTTATATAAATGTGATTTAGTGTGCAATGGTAAAACAAATACACACTTTTGTCAAGTTTTTTAGTCCTTGCACCTTAGGTGCTGAAAACCCAGGTCTTATCTAGTTACACGCACTCCCGGTGCACGTCGGTGGGAATTTGTTGGTGTGTAGAGCGAGGGCGTTCGACCCGGTCAAACTCCTGCAACTGAGGGTGAAGCTGCATGTGGTTTGCTGGGAAGTATACAGAAGAAATTATGAGTGCTAAGAGACTGGTTTGGGGGTTTTTCCAGGCCTGTTTCTACCAAAAATTGTGACTGGTGCCGCCCAGCCCTGAGTGCTTGTACAAAAAATTTGTGACCCGTGGTGTCCTGAATGAACTTCTTGATTTCCGCGTTTCCGCGTCCGTGGCGTTTCATAAATGAGCACCCTAGTGCTATCTCTGACCGCGATCCCAGTGCTTGCGCCAGCCAATAGTACTTAATCTGCTATCTACGACCTGGTATCCGTTCCAGGACTCTTTGCTGCCCTTGGCTGTTATCGTTCCTGAGAGGAGTTTCTCCGCTTATAAAGGACGACACCAATGGTGCAAATCCCGATAAAATTACCACAGAATACAGTATTTAAGCAGGCTTATTCATGCAAACATAATCTTTTTATTTGTGAAAGTGAACATAACGTCATCTGATGTTGTAAATTATTCATTAGATCCGTGCATTACAGTAGGTCTTAATATACAGGCCCTCTGTCTTATTAATGTTAATATAAGAATAGGACAAGGCGGGAATCACTTCGCTGCTCTTGTGATTAAACTGCTTTTGGTAGTTTTAAATAATCAGTTTATTTTGGAATGGATTTTTACACATGTGATTATTTGTTTCTCTTTTTATTCCAGGTGCCCTTTGTGTTTAGATGGAAAATTAAAAAGGTAATGCATTATTTGTTTCTTTCTTACAGGCTATTTGGTCTGCTGTTTATTTATTTATTTATTTATTTTTTGCATCTGTACTTATTTATAATAACAAAGATAAAATAAAAATAACTGGAGGAAAAATTACAACGTTGCTGGGTGATTTTGCTTTGGAGCCTCAAAATCTTTTGTGAAAATAACAATAACATTGGTTTTGAAAATTTGCTCATTATGACTTATTTTTTGCCACCCCCGCACAGGTCACAACTGGGTTGTAAAATTCTCCTCATTATGCTATATTACACGAATGTTGGATTCAGTTCGTTTCTGACAAGCTTGTTGACATTGAATTAGCACATGCTTTGTATTCTTTGTGCAACTGATTGATTGTAGGCCCAACATGATCTGGAGCTCTTAAACCTCAGTTTTTTATTTGTGGGTAATTTTGGCACATATTCACTTTAAAAAGCTAAATGAATCATAAGCCAGGATCAATGAGGGCAACGATCATTTGAAAGAAGAAAAAACGTTAAGAAAAAGATTAAACACAATATTTGGTAATCTTATATTATAAAACATTTGTTAAGGCAAATTTTTGTAGGCTGGTCATTTCTGACCAGGAACAACACTCAATGTAGTGGGAAAAAGGTGGGAAAAACAAAAAACAAATTCCCTCAAAAAAGGATGAAAATGATCCCAATTTAGGAAAAATCCTCTTTGGTCGGAAAATGGATCTGATTCTGACACAAAATGAGTGTTAAAACAATCACGGTCACTGAATTGAAAAGCCTGAAACACACAGCATCCTTCTTCTGGACCTAAATCGGTGACCATAATTTCAACTGAAAGAAAGAATTAGGAAGATAAAAAACAAATTATGAGAGGCGGGGGGACGGGACATATCAGCATCCCTGCCCCTTTTTAAAAATAGCCAAAAGCGTTTTGATTATATCTGCTCGAGCCAGAGCCAGTGAGATGCTCGGTAAAACTGCATTTGACAGCCACAGTCTAATAGATTACCTCCTAGATTCAATATTAAACTCTAGTATAGAAAACAATAATATGATCATAATTGAGCTGACCGGCTGTGTAGTTTCTAAAAAGTGTTATATAATTCATATTATTATTATATGTTTTATGTTTTTTATTTTTATATTTTATTATATTTTTTTGATTTTATTTTTTTTTTTTATTTAAACATCATATTTTGTAGAAATGTATTAAATGTATTAAATTTAAGGACTCATCAACTGAAATAACTATTATGCACACTATAGACGGTCAAGTACTTTTCAATAGTTTGTTCTATACCCTAACCCAAACCTACC
>NC_056613.1:28727509-28741886 GCF_018340385.1 Cyprinus carpio
CCTGACATACAGTAAGAAAAAAAATGACTCACCCATAACTGATCGGTTTTTTCTGAAAGAAGCATTTGATACTAATTAACACCGTTGCAAATGATAACCAACGCTGAGAAGTTAATTACTTATTCTCATAAAGGGCATGTTGATATTGTTTGCTTATTTTTTATTAGAACAACAAGCATCATTTTCTTCAGTTGATAGTGTTAAAATGATGATATACCTCTGTGGTAACTTCAATGACGTCACTTTCTGTGGTGTAGTTGAGTTTCACCAGCGCTGACATTTGATCCTCGTATCAGTTCCTGATCTCAGATCAGTCAGAGTAACTCGTTGACTCCTGCATCAAAGGTTCAGATTGTCCAGGAACGAGTCCATGCTTCGGTTTATACAGAACTTGGAGCTCTCCACTGTATACAGGACACGATTGGAGGAACCTTTAAAACTACAGTGTGTTTCTTGAACCTCTTCAATGGACTGGACGGCGGGCGGGAGATCGGAGGAATAAAGCCAAACAGCTTCATCACATTCACTTTCCAACAGCAGGAATGCAGGAACCTGGACTATTTTCATTTCTCTTGAGGGACACAATAAACACAATGTTTGATGTACTGTCATTCAAATCAATCAAGTTCTTAAACATCTTCAAGTGGTTCCTCATGGTCTTTTGGATCTCAGGACTGAGCCAAGACAACTGCTTTCGATCAGGGCCGCTCTCATCATTTCTTACTTTTGCTGAAGGACTCAAATAGGCCTTCTGTTGAAGCAGCAAGCATGTCTGAGACCAGTTCAATGATGTGAACATGAAAACAGACCAGAGGATTTCAACTTCCCCGATCCATCAAAAATCAGGTCTATGTGACTTCTAACTTGTGCACCAGCATCCAGATTCAGCTGTCTGAGGACTGATTTAACAATCTCAGACTCTCTTTTCTCTCTCATTCAGCCATTCTTCAAGGTCAGATGCCTTCTGAAAGGGAGATTCCTCATGTTCTGTAGAAGTTCATTGTGGTGACCGTTTCCTTCATCACGTCTCCACGGATGTTTGGGGCAGCCAGAGAGCCGAGTCTCTTTGTGAGCCTTCAGGTTTGTACTTATAGCAGTTGTCTTCATTTGCAGAATTGTATCATGAAAATGCAGTTAAAAGACGGAGCAGCAGGACGAGTGCTTTCAGAAGATCACTGCATCTCCATCTCAGCTGTATTTAACTCTCAACCACTGGACTCCGTTTCTAGGATCAGATCCATGCGTGATTTCCTTCTGAAGTTTTTGAAGCTTCTTGAGAGAAGTTTGTCCAGAGGATAAAAGCCCAAACTCTCACAGGAACCGCAAGCTCTTTTTCCTTTCTCCCAGAAGCTTTGGAAGATCAGTGAAAACCTTCAGAGCATCTTCAAAAGTCGTCGTGGGTTAGAACGGTAACTGGAAATCCCCATAAAACGTGCATGTGAAATTTCTGGACTGTGCATTCTTCTGCGCGTCATTCATCTTCAGACTGATTTTCACATCTACTGAAATGAATAGGAGTTTCTCAAGGGCTGCGGTTACTTCTCCTTCTACTGTATGTTTTGTTCTCTTCTGATGAAACTTCTATGTCCAAACACAAAGCAGGCGTCCGCTCCATACAGCACTGCTGTCACCACGTGTGTCGCTGTGTCATTATCAAACACAAGCTGATGAATGATATTTTCAGGTGCCAAGTGACTCATGGTCAGCTCTTCAAACCTGCAGGTTGAGTGATAATGCAGCGTCAGTCTCTGCTGTCTGAAAGACTTCTTGGTGTCGTTGAGATATTTGGCTGCTCCTGTCACACTGACCAGTCCACCTAAAAGACTGAGTTTCAGAGAGCCGTCGATGTTCAGTAACCTTGATTTGTCCTCAATGGAGTCTGAAGCTGTGACTTTGAAATCGGTGTTAATTTGGGGACGAGTTCCTAAACTCTGCTGGAGCTTCTCTGGATCCCACAGTGTGATTCCTGCAAAAAAAAAAAAAAAACAAGAATTGCAATTGATTCCACTTTAGGTCCATTCACACACACACACACACACACACACACACACACACACACACACACACACATACACACAGATTTAGTGATGAAGTGACAAGAGCATCAGTGACTGTTGATGGTGTGATGAGGTCATAGTGCAATGAAGTTAAGAAAAGTTTTCATTTAAATGCCAATGACCAGCAATATGACAGAAACAAATAACAGTAAAGAAACTAAGGCACGCATGATCCATATACTTTATGCCACATGTGTAATAGTATACAGTCATGGCCAAAAGTGATGTCCGGAGCTTTATTCAAACATACTGATGTTCCCTCCCTTACCAAAAAGTAGTATACTTCAAGTTTATTTTATTAAGTATACTTAAGTATAGTTCAAGTATATTTAGACTTTTTGTAAGCATAAGTCAAGTATACTTAAATGTCATTTTAAGTATATTTCTGAGGAGTACATAAAAAGTAAACTAAAAGCATACTTTCCTATTTTTAGTTTAAAAGAAGTATACTAATAGCACACTTGAATAAACTTCTTTTTCGTAAGGGCTATCTGTCACTCACTTGACGTTATGTTGATGTAGTGACAAGAAGAATACAGAGTTCAGTAATCCATAAAACCGTTTGCACTACAAACCAGTATTACATTAAGTTAATAAGTTACAAATGGCTGTGACTCTCATACGTTAAAAATATGGTGGATAATGGCAGGTTTTTAGACGGAACAAAAGCAAACAATGATGCTTTCCACTTGTGTCAAATATGAAATTCGGCCAACTTGGGTAATTTTTCAGAAGCCTTTCATCTTTTCAATTTTCACACTTTGGGGTACTTCAACTAATCTGAGTCAGAGGAAATGTTGTACCTGGTATGAGAGCATCTTTCCTGCAGTCATACAGCATCCCCAGCTGGAAGGGTCTCCCCAGAGCTGCGGTCTCAATCACATCCACTCCTACTGAAGCCATACTGAACACACAGGAACAGGCAGATCTGGGAAAACAAAACAAAAAAAACAAAAAATAAAAAAAACGATTTTTCAAAAGCCTGACTGCTGATATGAATCCTGTTCTAAAATATTTTATTGTTATTATCAACAATTCAGATCTTTTATTTAAGTGTTATTTGTCGTAGGCTACCTTCAAACTTGAGTCCCCTGTGGCGTGTAGAATGAGAGAAGCGTTTGCTTTCACACCAGAAACCCGAAAGATTAGAAACAGACTTTACGCGTCTACTTCTTTTGAAATATGATTGGGTTCGGCATTGACAGCTGTGTCCGTGAGTTTCTCCTCCTCGTCTCCGTTTTACATTCACTTTCATTTTCTCATTGGTGTGTGTTTAAAGCATAGGCGGGGGTCTATCTGAGGGCTGTCCCTCCCTAAAACTATGATTAAAAACCACGCTGTGTATTGTAAATAACAATGTTTTACAATTTAAATAATTGTGTAAGTAGTAAAACAACACACACGGTGCAAAAATTCGTTTTGAGTTTAGAAAGATTTTTAGTCTCCCCTCCCCTGCTTCACAGTGCTTTGGTCCAAATGCCTGCTTTGGTCTTTTACATCATCTCCACACACACACACACAAAAAAAAAAAAAAAAAAAAATGTGATAGTGAGGTAAGTAGGTAGTTGTCTGCAGTAAGTAAGGCTGTCGGCTATTTTATTCACCAAAACAAAGTGATTATTTACTCTTTAATACAGATGATGCCAATGTATTTTTCGATGAGTCCGCTTTGTTAGTAATAATAACGTTACTTGCTTGACGGAAAGGGTTGCCAGGTGTTCACAACAAAACCCGCCCAATTGCTACTCAAAACCTGCCCAAAATATTCGCGTTTCGGGGGCTAAAATACACATTATTGGGGTCACTTCAACCCGCGGCGCGAACATGAAAAACAGCCTGCGGCAACAGTGATTTAGCAGCCCAATTCCACAGGAAAAACCGCGGACCTGGCAACACTGTAGACGGATAGTAATGGCTACAAAGTACACGAGCCCCTATAAAGTGCCCCTATTATTTATTTTTGGAAAATTACCTTTCATGCAGTGTCTAAGTGGATGAAAACATCCTGCAAAGTTTTAAATCTGTAAGTGCACCGTGTATAAAGTTATTGTCTCTCTCTCAAAAAAAAAGAAAAGAAAAAAAGGGTCAACTCTGAATAATTGAAAAAAGTCCTTTTTAAAAGAATCCCAAGGTCAACATGAAGCATTTTGCCTGCCCACTTGTTGGCGTGCAGACCTGGGAAAATCAGACCAATCACTGCAGATTAGCTTCATGCAAAGGAGGGGTTTGGAAAAATGAATCAGTGAGCGAGTCGGGAGTCGTTGAGCAAGTAAGGTAAAAATACATATGCATATATTATAAGACAATGAAAGTGTTTTTTGACCTTGCAAGTATGTTAGCCTGTTGTTGGGGACTCCCAGGCCCGGATTGGTTAATCAGCAGCACGGGAAGGATTCCCGGTGTGCCGGTCTGTTTTCTTGGCCACGAGGGCCGGTTATCATGCCACTGGGTTGAACTAGGCTGTTCCAGCACTCATAGCAGCCCCACTCTTTTTATTTATTATTTTCTCGCAGCCCATATTATTATTTTCACCTGCCCATGTCAGTAACAAATTATCAATTGATAACCAATCATTCTTTTTGCGCAAATCATTGTTTTATCTGTGAACATAGGCGTTTGTGGAAGGATTTAAGACCAAGCGGAATCCTCTGAATCCGGCTGCTCCCGCTTCACAGAGAGCGGGACTCGCGCTTACTGCATCCTTCACCGTCCGTTTTTTTATTTTACAAAATCAGTTTTGGCGAATGCAAACAACTTATTGATCACGTGCCCAACATCCAGCATGGCAAGAAAACATCTCATCTACTTGAGGGAAGACGTCTGTCATTGTAAGTTAATGCTGTTAAATAGAGAGGGAAAAATGTGGTGTGAAAAATAAAATATAAAATAAAGAAATAAACTAATATAATAATAATAAAATACTAATAGCGTAGGCTTTTGTTATTCTTTTAAATTTTTATTTAAATACAAATCCAAGCACCAGAAGCGGCCCACACGGTCACTCTCTCTGTTTTCTTTAATTGAAAAATCTGCATTTTCATTCATTCAAAGGCTATAGTTGCAATAATATTTTAGTTCAGATTTTTAAGTTGCATTGTTTAAAACAAAAAACATTTTCATACCATTTGTAATTTCACATATTTTCGCCTCTTAATAAATTACACGTGTGAAGTCACGATTCTATAATGGTACAATTTACTCAGGCCGATGAAATTTTTTTGTTTGACAATAAAAATCTTTTTAGAATAATTGTACATAAATGGGTTAAGCAAATTTATTTTATATATCTGAGAACTTTTTAACTGCAGACAGAGACTAGGCCTACATTATGGTACAGTACAAATATTTGGAACATCCCTTATTCTGTCCCTTATTTTCTTAAAGAATAAACAATTCTATTCTACAAGAATACAAGAATAAATACTATTTTCTTAAAGAATAATTGATAAAGAATCACAATTGTCCCTTATTTTCAATTTCTGAAGTTTATTGGCAATGATGACACAATTATCTTTTTATTCCCCTGACAGCGGCACATTGCACAAAAAAAAAGAAAAAAAGAAGTAATTGTTGGAGATATGCAAGTAAAAAATAATAGATTAAAAAAAAATGTATAATAGAAAGCACTTAAAAGGCCAGTACAACCCCCCACCCCCCTCCCAAAAAAACAAAAAAACAAAAAAGTGGGCCGGTCTAAGGCATGAAACTCCAGGGCAGAAAATGAGTCGCACTCTGGCCCTGGGGACTACCAAAACCAAAATATGTACCTTTCATTACCCATAATAAAAGGCACTTTAACCAGTGAAATTTTGCGTTTACAATCGGAGGAGTTTGAACACGAGCATCAAATCTGACTTTTCCGGCTTTATTTGCAACTTAATTGCAGATCAAATGGATTTCAGACAGGACCACTTTGGCAAGTTACTTGTGTTTATTGAACACAATTTATCTTTGGCGGTATGGTTTCATATGGGGGTTCTTGCTCCCAAATTAATTGAACATACAAGAGCTTAAACATTAACCCCCCAAACATAATGAGAGGCATTACTGCCTGAAGAAGAATCATCCCAAAACCATCCTTGTTCCATCCTGCAAAAGAGAAAAGACAATGTTATTGAGATATCCTTAAAGTAGCCTACTGGCTAGCAGAGGGGTATTCTCCCCGCCAAAAGGAGGCAGAGAATAGCCGGCCCCTCTTTAATTAAAGTAGCGAGTTATAGCAGCAAAGGGTATTCTCTCCAGCGGGAGATCCACAAGAACAGCAGCATGTCCCTGAGCTTGGCAGGAGGGGTAGGAGAGCAGCGTGAAGAACCATCCCAAAACTGTCCTTGTTCCATTCCTGCAAAAGAGAAGGACAATGTTATTGAGATATCCTTAATGTAGCCTTCTGGCTAGGAGAGGGGTATTCTCCCCTCTAAAAGGAGGGAGAGAATAGCAGGACCCTCTTTTAATTTAAGTACCAGGGGTGTTCATAAAACAGGGAGAAGTGTTCATCCCCTGCTGAGGGATGAACAGCAGTCCCCTGCAGCTATAGCAGCAAAGGGTGTTCTCTCCAGTGGGAGAAAACAGCAGACCCTTTTTCTTTTTGAGGGGTGTTTTTCCCTCGCTGAGGTATAGAACAGCAGGCCCCTACAGTTAAAGCAGCAAAGGGTGTTCTCTCCAGCGGGAAAAAACAGCTGGCCCTTTTCCTTTTTCAAGGGGTGTTCGTCCCTCACTGAGGGATAGAACAGCAGGCCCCTCCAGTTATGGCACCAAAGAGTGTTCTCTCCGGTGGGAGAAAACAGCAGGCCCTATATATATATTGTGACGCGTGTCCCAAGCACTCATCAGCGTCGCCCTGGCAACAGCACAGGCACACCTGTGCCTACTCATCACGGGCTGAGCGGCCCACACCTGCGTGCCATCAGCCGCTGCCTATTTAAACCCCGCAAGCGGGCACAGAGGTGAGAGATGTCTCCACAAGAGCTGCCTAACTTTGTCTTTTCCTCCCTGCCTCTAGACAGCAGCGTGTGACCGCCAGCCCCACCGCCACGGGGAGAGCACGGACCCACACTGCACTAGCAGCACCTCACAGACAAGACGCCGAGCACCGAATGCCCAAACCACCCTCACCGCACCGACTTGTCAGTTAATACAATCCACCCTTCGGGGAACTTACCCTCATCCTCGTGTCGTGTCCTACTTCACCCCGCCACAATATATATAATATAATATTTTTTTTTTTTTTCCTTCTCCTCCTTCTCCATCTTCTCCTTCTTCCCCTTCTCCTCATTTTCCTTCTCATTCCCCTTCTCATTCTCCTTCTCCTTCTCCTTCTCCTTCTTTATATCCTTCTCCTCTACTCATCCTCCTTCTCCTTCTCCTCATTCTCCTTCTTCATGTCCTTCTCCTCTACATATCCTCCTCCTTCTCCTTCTCTCGAGGGACTTACGGCTGGTAGTGTGCAGCAGTGGTATTCTCTCCAGCGGGAGAACCATATAAAGCTGCTCAAGCTTTTGCGCTAATATAACATCCTGAGTTGTAGGCCTAATGTATCGTTGATACGCTGATGATGACCATCGACCCATGCTTTGAGCATGGGTATGGAGACTGTTGAAGCTGTGGTGGTTGCTGCTCATATGCGGAATGAATGGCTGGTATAAAGCACGGGGTCCATACCACATGTCGTGAGTTTAAGCGGTCTTAGGCAGAGAGATGCGGTGTGGGAAAATGATGGCTACATCTGAAAACTGAAAAATGCTGCCTTTGGAGGATGCATTCCAAGTTGGAAGGCATCAAGGCACATTCCGAATTCCATGTTAGCTTCAGATCCTGTCTCCTAAGATGCCTTCATCTGGCCAATTTTTGAAGGCAGTATAGATGCATCCTCGCTGCCTTTGATATCCCACAATCCTGTGCGTTTAATTCTGTGACAGTTAGCCCAAAATAAAATGCCATCTGAAAGTTGCTGTCGGTGTCAGTTTGTATGTAAATGTACGTTTGTACGAAATATCCACTTAGTTATCACCAAACTCTATATTTTGCTGTAGATCATGCTGTATACCATAACTCTGCCTCAGAGCCTGTCCAAAATCAGTTCCATGCTGTATCAGGCTGCCTGCAAGTCATTGCCTGATACAGCAGCGAGATAGCAAGTCAGCTGCCTAAGTTTCGGATGCAGCCAATGGCTTTTCACTTGTGATTCCCGATGGTTTTAGAGAACAATTACTCCTCTTCGCCCCCTGTTGTTTCAGCGAATAGTACACCAGGGTTCTTACACCTTCCAAAGTAAAATTCAAGCACTTCCAAGGACATTTCGATTTCCAGCACTTTACAACTGTGGTAAATTACAGGTTTACATACATCCCTTATCTTAATTTAAAGCACACGCGCAGACACAGACACGCACACACCTTACTTTGTAAATCGTTGGATTTTTGAAGGCACATTAGCAATTTTGTGCTCTCAAAGATAAACAGCTAAAAGATCAGCATGCCCCTTTTAAAGCAGTATGGCATATGGTCAATACTCGAATTTATGCAACAGCATTAGCCCTTGTCCAGATACGTTTAGCATGATACGAGCAAAATTTACGATCTTTACATTTAAGTATCAAGCCCTTATCAATACACTAGTTAGCTTGAGCAACAGCATATCACTGATTTAAACACATTGTGTTGGAAATAGTCGGATAAGTTTAATGAAAGCTTCCCCAATATATAAGCCTGAAACAGCAGCCCGTTCCATATCGACAGCCTTGACAACAGATTAACATGGCTCGTTTGTAAATTTAACTGGTAGTGTTACCGGTGTGGCATGGCTTGTAAACATAACTGAACAATTAGACTTGGACAATGAACAATGTCTGAAGCATGTTCACCAACATAGCACTAGGCAATACAAATGAAAGAAACTATGCTTAGCTTCATGAAGACATCCAGAGATGAATAAATGTGAAATGGCCAGTTGTTCGTGGATGCTTTGATGATTCTTGAATATCTTGCTTCTTCCAGCGGGGAAGCAGTTCTCGTGTAAAGTTGTTGGGTCAGTCGTAGTAGTACAACTTTAAACTCTCGGGCAAGGCGGTCGATATCATGTATTGGGTGACTCAAATCATCAGTCCATCGCGTAATGCCCAATTTCACTAAAGACTGTCTTGTACTGGTGATCGGTCTGTAGGAAATTGTATCCTTGATTTTTAACGTCATGTACGATTGCGAACTTCACGTTCTTCCCGTTCGATGAAGCAATAGCCTCTTACGAGCCCTTTTAACGAACAATGCGCGATCAAGCCCGTGCTCACCAGAGCATAGTTAGCTCACTAGGCAATCAAGCCATGAATCCACTATGCTTAGCTTCATTAAGCACATTATTAGCACCCCTATTGTAGCTGGCGAAATCACTGATAAGTTTAACGCATCCCCAATTATTAACAAACTGGCAAACAGACCGTTCCATATCGAACGCTTGACAATCAGATCAGCTCGTTGTAAATTTAATGCGTAAGGTTGAATGTACCATGAGTGTGCATGCTTTGTACAAAATAAGCTCGTTGACATGGAAGATTTCATGACTGCATCAGTCACCAAGCAGTAAGCCACGAGTGGCATACAAATGTTGGCTCAATGCGAGAAACCATGCTCAGATTTGTCGGAGACATCCAGAGATGAAAACATCGTGCAAATAAGCCAGTGTCTCGTGCATCTATCGATACTGCTGTCTTATCTTGCGAGGAAGCGGGCTCCGTGCCTGCCGCAAAGGCAAGGAGTTCATCGATTTAAACAAAGCAGACACGCTCGATCAACTTGTGTCGCAGAACTATGAAAAGCTGATCCAATGACTGAATTAACCCCATTGCTACACTAGGATCTTTCAGCCTCATTTAAAACTTTTGACATTACACTTAAGTATCGGCCGATCTCAAACAACTTTGGAGTAGAGTTACTCTGTAGGAATATTGTTCCAGCATTTTGTGAACTTTAAACGCAATCAGGCCTCTTGCGAAGACAACTGAGAATTCACTTTAGTTCCACGTATAAGTGACTACAAATACGTGCACAGGAGCACTCACGATTTGACCAAGCACCGCATCAGTTGTGCCAGTATATATCCTGTGCCTCCGTGGCCGCTGAACTAACGCACGCTAATAGTGTTAAGCGACCGGCAGCAACAAATACGAGGTGGTACACTCCGCCCAGCCATTCAGCTCTCCCGGCCCTGACACTTCGCAAGCGCCTCGCATTAGTGCTCACAAAAATGTTGAATATTAGCAGAACGTGGCCGCATAACTACTTTCCAGACACTACATTAACTTTGACAAACCAACAAATTCAAGGAAAAATATTCCACCATATGTTTGCAAACAGTCTTGTGCCTTATCCCTTTCTTCCAACTTTTTGTTTTATTATTTCAGAATTTTTGAGGCAGAACATTGCGCGAGCGCACAGCCCATATGAAGCGCGCTGACGCGACAGCCTTTTTGCACCTGCCCTCCCAGCACTAACAAAAATGTCTAATTACTAAGAACATTTGCTAGACTTCCCACTAAGTTATGAAAAACATTATTACAGAATATCAACATTCAAATCCGCGCCCGTTTTTTCTTTTTTATGTTTGAAAACATTCTAATCCTCCATTATGATGAACCATCACCCTATGACAAACGTTGGACTAATCTAGAAACACCCATGATTCTATAGTATGAAAACGTTTTTTTTACCTGTTATCCCCACAACGTGGGTACAAATTCCCTTTAAACTTTTTACCTGTTATGACAATGTTATTTATGTAAACGTTTAAAGGAGTCATATTATGCCCCTTTTTACAATATGTAATATAAGTCCCTGCTGTCCCCAGAATTTGTCTGTAAAGTTTCAGCTCAAAATACTCCAGAGATCATTTATTATACATATTGAAAATGCCTATATTGAGTGGAAGCAGAAACATGCTGTTTTTCGGGGCTGTTTCTTTAAATGCAAATGAGCTGCTGCTCCCCGCCCCCTTTTCCAGAATAGACTTGCTTACAGCTCATACCTGCTAAAAACATCCGTTTTGGTTCTGATTATCATGTTTATCACGCTGAAATCATGCGTTTTAAACATACGAGTTTAAACTTCTGATATACGGGTTTCTGAGAGCACACAAGTTCTCGTTCACCCAAAAGGTTGCGTTAAAAACACACACGAGTTACAAAAACAGTCGGTTATGTCTGTGAAGGTAAACAGCTGGGAAATAAATTGCACGTTTATTTTAGATCAGTGTGGCAATGTAATATACAGTAAATAAATCAATAGATCCACTGCTCTGTTGTCTCCTCTGAGGCTGGGACAGTGTTCTGTGCTCATCTGTGCATTCAAAGACAGAACAGTTAGCATGTTTTGCTCAAACTTTCGCCATGGCATTAGAACTGGTACACTGTTGTCGCTTGCAAAAACAAAATGAAGGCACTGTGGGTGGAAACTTACAGATTAACAGGAGGTGATATTATAATGAGATCCCTTTGCCACGTCACCAAGGGAGCAAAATCAGATGCGCTCGTTTTCTCAGACGCTTGCAGAAAAAGGCTTACCAAAGCAAAGTTACTGGGTTAATCTTTTTCACGTTTCCTTGGTTGGTAGATGCACCGGGGACCTGATTATAGCACTTAAAACCTGGAAAGGGCAGATTTTTATATGTCACCTTTTTAAAACAGTTTTTTAATGTTTGAGGAACATTTTTTTTTTTATGTTGTTATGTGAACATTACAGGGGAACAAAAATCCCTTCCCCCAATCTAGGCTACCATTGTCATAACGTTGTGAGAACCTTATATTTTAATGTTCTCTCTATGTTTAAAACACCCATATTTTGTAATGAAAATGTTTTTTTTTTACTGATTATACAAACACTGATCAAACATTCCCTTTAATCTTTTATACCTATTATGACGTTATTTCTAAATGTTATGTAAACGTTCAAAAATGTCCAGTTTTTTAGATGTTGTTTAACATTCTTATTTTGGTTTTAAAAACATTATACAAAAACGTTATTAGAGTGTTCCATTCTTTCATTATAATAATGCTTTCTTAATAATAACATCTCCTTGAGTGGTTAGAAAAAAATGTAAAACAGTTGTAATATGTATTTACTTCTACTGATGTTTACTAAGTGTTTCACTAACAGTGTTATCAAACTTTCAAGACTTTACAAAGTGTATCATCTAGAACTAGAAATAGTACAATGTCAAGCCAATTACAAAAGGGGTCAATTATATACATATATCCAAGTATTATATCCAAGTCTCTGCCTTTCTCACTCAGAACAACCACCTTGACAGCAACCAATCTGGCTTCAGAAGTGGACATCCAACTGAGACTGCCTTGCTTTCAGTTGTTAAAGCTCTAAGACTGGCAAGAGCGGAATCCAGATCTTCAATACTTATCTTGCTTGAGCTGTCCGCTGCTTTTGACACTGTTAACCACCAGATTCTCCTGTCAACCCTACTGGCAAATGGCATTTTAGGAACCGCACTCCAGTGGTTTGAGTCTTACCTCTCAGATAGGTCCTTCAAAGTATCTTGGAGAGGTGAGGTGTCCAAGTCACAACATCTAACTACTGGGGTGCCTCAGGGCTCAGTTCTTAGACCACTTCTTTTCTCTGTCTACATGGCATCATTAGGTTCTGTCATTCAGAAACATGGCTTTTCATATCACTGTTATGCTGATGACACTCAACTCTACCTCTCATTCCATCATGATGATCCAACGATAGCTGCTCGCATCTCAGCTTGTCTAACAGAACATTTCTTGCTGGATGAAGGACCATCACCATTCAACTCAACCTTGCCAAGACAGAACTGCTTGTGGTTCCAGCAAACCCATTGTTTCATCACAATTTCACCATCCAGTTAGGCACATCAACCATAACTCCTTCAAAACAGTCAGAAACCTTGAAGTTATGATTGATGATCCAATGACTTTCTCAGACCACATTGCTAAAACTGTCCTGCAGATTTGCTTTATTCAACATCAAGAAGATCAGACCCTTTCTTTGGGAACATGCTGCACAACTCCTTGTTCAAGCTCTTGTTCTGTCCAGGCTGGACTATTGCAATGCTCTCTTGGCAGGTCTCTCAGCCAGTTCTATCAAATCTTTACTATTAATCCAGAACACGGCAGCAAGATTAATTTTTAATGAGCCAAAAAGAATACACGTCACACCTCTGTTTATCAATTTGAACTGGCTACCTATAGCTGCTCGCATAAAATTCAAGGAATTGATGTTTGCCTACAAAACCACCACTGGCTCTGCACCCCTTTACCTAAATTCATTACTTCAGACTTATGTGCCCTCTAGGAAGCTTTTGTTCTGCAAGTGAAAGTCGCTTGATTGTGCCATCCCAAAGAAGCACCAAAAGTCACTTTTTACGGACTTTTAAATAAAATGTTCCCTCCTGGTGGAATGACCTGCCCAACTCAATCCCAGCAGCTGAGTCTTTAGCCATCTTCAAGAATCGGCTTAAAAACACATCTATAAGGTAAAAAAATAAAATAAAATTACCATGTTAAATAATGTCTAATTCTATTCTTAAAAAAAAAAAAAAAATCTAACTAGCTTTCTAATCTTTTTGTATTCTGTCTGTTTTCTTTTCATTTATTATACAATTAACAAAACCAAAAAAAGAAGACCTCTAACACTAGCTGGCTCTATTCTTTTTCTATTCTATCTGTTTTCTTTTTATTTATTATATTATTTAAAAGCCCTTGCTACGTGTACTGCGTTTAAGCTAATTCAGACTTGATATAGCACTTGCTCTTTTGTTGTTTTTGATTGCTTCCATTGTCCTCATTTGTAAGTCGCTTTGGATAAAAGCGTCTGCTAAATGACTAAATGTAATGTAATGTAAATGTAATATACATGGAAGAAAGGGAGCAATTATTGATATTACTATTTCTTTTAAAACAGACATTTTGAGTCTAGACTGAAAGAAATGAACAGTAAAAGCTATTTGAAACATAGTCACAAATATGGATTTCAATGTATGAAATCAATAACATGTATACCAAGAATCATTTCAATACATTTAAACTGTTCTAATGGAGGAAATAATGTTATATACAATTCACAATACAATAGTCTGCCTATAAACACGAATAATAAATGAATAAAAGCATCTACAAGATTCAAGTTACAGCATCAAAACTCAAGAACACTCTAAAAAATGTAGATCTAAAGAGTGAAATAAATGTAAGAATTTGTTACTGAATGTTCTAGAAACATGTACAAAATACAATTATTGTTAATGAGTTAATGATGGTTCAGTTACTGGGCCATCAGATAGGAGAGAATCTAGATGAACACAGT
>NC_056614.1:0-52542 GCF_018340385.1 Cyprinus carpio
TAAAAGCTGAATAACCACTTAACCCTTGGACTCACACTTTTTTTGTGTCAAGAAAATGGCTTTACCCCGACAGGGTTTATAAACAACTTTAAACTGGAATCAGAGGCTAAAAACCTTGCCCCCACCAGTCTCAAACAATAGGTGTTGCTCTGTTTAAAGGCCCTTTATCCCGTTCACCACCCAAGCAGTCTAATGTCTCTCCCAATATAACCCTGTGGGGGGGAAGGCTCTCTAAATTGATTGCCATCGTGTTTGTGCCCCGGGCTCAGCCCACCTTCGATAGCTCAGCTGGTAGAGCGGAGTACTGTAGATGAAATGTTGGATAGCCTTAGGTCGCTGGTTCGATTCCGGCCCGAAGGAGTCTGGTTTTAAATTCGGCACACACGTTTCCACATTTTCTTCTGACATTTTCTTCTGACTGAACTTGGATGGCCAATTTAAAAAAAAGCCCATAGGTCAAGATCCAAATCTACCACCTTCCACAACGGAAGAGAACATTTGTGGTATTAGAGGCTTCTTGCGTCATACGGCGATAAAGCTGAATGAAAACACTGAACACGGGGGACTTCTCACAGTTGACACATCAAGCGAACATAGATTCCGGCCCGACGTGATTTGAAACCAGCAAACCTTCTGATGCTGGAGTCAGGCGCGCTACCGCCGTTGCGCTCACGAGCTCACGTCCCCACTGCGGCTTCGTATTGCCATTTTAAAAAAAGCCCATAGGTGAAGCGCCACTTGTCTATCTTGATCATGTGTGCCACACTATGAAGGACCGTTTCGTCCATGTAGAGGCTTCTTGTTTAAACACTTTGATGATAAACTGTGAAGTAAAAGCTGAATAACAAAAACTTAACGTTGGACTTCCAATTTCGATTCCAGAAGATATTGCTTGACCCCGACATGATTTTAATAAACAAACTTCTAAACTGGAATCGCACTCTAACCCGTTGCTCCACCATGTCTCAACAACTAGTGGTTTGCGTTTTCCTGTGTAATTCCCTTGCTCCGGTCACACACAAAGCATCTAATTTCCCTCTCCAAACCTGAAGGCTCTCTAATTGATTGCCATCGTTTTGTGCCCCGTGCTCACCCACCCTTCGATAGCTCACTGGTAGACGAGGACTGTAGATGAAATGTTGGAGATCCTTAGGTCGCTGGTTTCGAATTCCGCTCGAAGTAAGTCTTTTTTTAAATGCGGCCCCAACACTCTTTCCACATTTCTTCTGGTCTGACATTTTCTTTCTGCTACTTGGATGGCACAGTTTAAAAAAAAACCCAACGGTCAAGATCCACAAATCTACCACTCCACCAACGGAAGGAACATTTGTGGTATTAGAGGCTTCTTGCTTCAATACGTCGATAAAAGCTGAATGAAAACACTTGACGGGGGACTTCTCACAGTTTGACATCAAGCAGACATGGATTGACCCCGACGTGATTTGAACACGCAACCTTCTGATCTGGATTCAGACGCGCAACCCGTTGAGCCCAGCGAGGCTCACGTCCACTGCGGCTTTCGTATGCCCATTTTAAAAAAAGCCCATAGGTGGAAGAGCCAACTCTATCAATGTTCCACAATAGAATACCGTTGTCCGTCAGATTAAGGCTTCTTTTTTAAACACTTTGATAAAGCGTTGAATTAAAAGCTGAATAACAACACTTAACGTTGGACTTCACACTTTCCGATGTCACCGAAGAGTGGCTTGACCCCGACATGACTTTTAATAACCAAACTTCCTAAACGAATCAGACGTGACCGTTGTCCACCATGTCCTCAACAAAATTAGGTGTTGCTTCCCTGGTAAGGCCCTTGATCCGGTCCACCACACAAAGCAGTCTAATCTCTCCCAATACCCTGAAGGCTCTCTAAATTGATTGCATCGTGTTGGGCCCCGGCTCAGCCCACCTCTTCGACTAGCCCTCAGCTGGTAGAGCGGGATGACTGTCTATGAAATGTTTGGATATCCTTAGGGGTCGCTGGGTGTCGAATTTCCGGCCGAAGGAGTCTGTTTTAAATTCCGTCACACACGTATTCACAATTTTCTTCTGACATTTTTCCTTCCTGCTGAACTTGGATGGCCAGTTTAAAAAAAAGGCCCTAGGGCAAGATCAAATCTACCCCCCCTTCCACAACGGAAGAAACATTTTGTGGTATTCGAAGGCTTCTTGCTTCACTCACGTCGATAAAAGCTGAAGGAAACACTTGACGGGGCCTTCTCACAGGTTGGACATCAAGCATACATGGATTGAACCCCGACTTGATTTGAACACGCAACCTTCTGATCTGGAGTCAGACGCGCTACCGTTGCGCCACGAGGGTCTCACGTCCCACTGCGGCTTCGTATTGCCATTTTAAAAAAGCCCATAGGTGAAGCGCCAACTCCTCTCATTGTTCCACATAGAAGGACCGGGTGCTCATATTAGAGCTTCCTTGTTAACACTTTTGATGAACGGTGGAATAAAAGCTGAATAACAACACTTAACGTTGGACTTCACACTTTCGATGTCAAGAAGAGATGGCGTCCCCGACAGATTGAATAAACAACTGTCTAAACTGGAATCAGACTGCTAACCAGTTTCTCCACCAGTTCTCAACAAATGAGGTGTTCTTCCTGGTGTAAGGCCCTTGAGCCGTCACCACACAAGCAGTCATTTCTCCCATACCCCTGAGGCCTCTCTAAATCTGATTGCCATCGTTTTGTTCCCCCGGTCTCAGCCCACCCTTCATAGCTCAGCTGGTATAGCGGAGGACTTAGATGAATTTGGATATCCTTAGGGTCGCGGGTTCGATCCGGCTCGAAGGAGTCTGGGTTTTAAATTCGGCACACAACTTCCACATTTTCCTCTGACATTTTTCTTCTGACGGAACTTGGTTGCCAGTTTACAAAAAACCCCTGAGGTCAAGATCCAAATCGACCACTTCCACAACGGAAGGAACATTGTGTATCCGAGAGGCTTCTTGCTTTAAAACGTCGTAAAAGCTGAATTAAAACACTTGAGGGGACTTCCACGAGGTTGGACATCCAGCAGACAGGAGGACCCCGACTGATTATGAACCGCAACCTTCTTAGCTGGAGTCATACGCGCTACCCCGTTGCGCCAACAGAGTCTCACGTCCCATCTGCGGCCCTTCTTGCCATTTAAAGCCCATAGGTGAGAGCTTATTCTATCATGTTTTCCACAATAGAATTGGACCCCCTTTGCGTCCATAATTCTTAGAGGCTTCCTGCTCCTTTCCTTGTTTAAAGCACCTTAGTGTGAATGACCTGTGCAGTAAAAGCTGAATAACAAACACAACGTACGGGGGGACTTCACACTGTTTTCGATTCAAGAAAGATGGCTTTGGACCCACAGTCACATGATTTTTAGAAAAACAAACTTTCTAAACTGGAATCAGAGACGTGCTACCGCGTTGCTCCTCCACCAGGTCCCCCGTCAACAAATGAAGGGTATGTTTTGACTTCCTGTGTAGGCCCTTGATCCGGTCACCACACAAAGCATCGTCTAACTCCAGTCCCAATTAACCCTGAAGCTGCTCTCGAAAATTGATTGCCATCGTTATTGTGCCCCGGGCTCAGACCCCACCCTTCGATACGCTCAGCTGGTAGAGCGGAGGACTGTAGATGAAATCTGTTGGGATATAGCCACTTAGTGGTCGCTGGTTTCGATGTTCCGGGCTCGAAGGGTCCCTGGTTTTGATGAAATTCGGCACGCTTCACACGTTTTTCCACACATTGTTAATTTCTTCTGACATTTTCTTTCTGAGCGGGAACTTGGATGGCCATCTTGTTTTAAAAAAAAAGCCCATAGGTTCAAATCCAAAGCATAACCACCATTCCCCACAACGGTAAAGGAAACATTTGTGGTATTAGATGCTTCTTGCTTCAAATACGTCGATAAAAAGCTGAATGCAAAACACGTGACGGGTGTGACGCTGTCTCACAGTTGCACACATCACGCAGACATGGATTGACCACACCCCGACGTGATTTGAACACTCGCAACCTTCTGATCATGGGCGTCAGACGCGCTACCCGTTGGCGCCACGATGGCTCACTCCCGTCAACTGCTGCGTCGTATTGTGCCCATTTACCAAAGTCCCCATAGGTGTAACGCGCCTCCTCTATCATGTGTCCACAAAGAAAGGACCGTTTGCGTCAATAGAGCTTCGTTGGTTTAAACACATTTGATGACACTGGTGGAAGTGTAAAAGCTGAATAACTCACACTTAACGTCTTCTTCCCACTTTCGATGTTCAAGAAGTGGACTGGTGCTGTAGGGCCCGACCATGATGCCCATTTAATAACAAACTTCTAAACTGAGAATCACGTAGCTGGGCCGAGTGCTCTCACCAGGTCTCAACAATGAGGTGTTTCTTCCTTGTCATGGCCCTTGAATCGCATCACCACCACAAAGCAGTCTACATTTCTAGAGTCCAATACCCTGAGTGGCATACTCTAAATTGATTGCCATCGTTTTGTTGCCCCGGCTCAGCCCACCCTTGTCGATAGCTCAGAGCTGGTTAACGGAGGACTGTTATGAAATGTTGTGAGATGCCTTAGGTCGCTGGTTCGATTCCGGCGCGAAGGAGTCCTGGTTTTAAAATTCGGCACACACTTTTCCACATTTTCTTCTGACATTTTCTGTCTACTGAACTTGGATGGCCAGTTTGTGAAGAAAAAAAGCCCATAGTGAGGTCAAGATCCAAATCTACCACCTTCCACAACGGAAAGGAACATTTGTGGTATTAGAGTCTTCTTGCTTCAATACGTCGATAAAAAGCTGAATGAAAACACTTGACGGGGGACTTCTCACAGTTGACATCAAGCAGACCATGGATTGACCCCCGACGAGTGCTTTGAACACGCAAGCTTCTGTTTCTGGAGTCAGAGACGCTTCTAGAACTGAGTGTGGCGGGCCGAGGTTGCACCACGAGGTCTCACGTCCCGACTGGCGGCTTCATATCGTATTTGCCATGTTAAAAAAGCCCCTAGGTTAAGCGCCAACTCTATCAGTTCCACAATAGAACGGACCGTTGCGTCAATTAGAGGCTTCTTGTTTAAACACTTATGTAAACTGTGAGTAAAAGCTGCAATACAACACTTTTAACGTTGGTTCAACAACTTTCGATGTCGAAGAGAGATGGCTTGAGCCCGACATGATTTTAAATAAACAAACTTCTAACTGGAATCAGACGTGCTACCGTTCTCCACCGGTCTCAACAATGAGTGTTTGGCTTCCTGTGTAAGGCCCTTGATCGTCACCACACAAAGCATCTAATTTCTTCCTCAATTAACCCTGAATGCATCTAAATTGATGCCATCGTTTTGTTCCCCCGGGCTCAGCCCCCCTTCGATAGCTCGCTGGTACGCGGTCGACTGTAGATGAAATGTTGGATATATCCTTAGTTCGCTGGTTTCGAGTTCCGGGCTCGAAGGGATCGGGTTTTTAATTCGGCACACACGTTGTCCACATTTTCTTCTGACGATTTTCTTCTGTAGCGGGACACTGTGGATGGCCATTTAAACAAAAAAGGCCGCGATAGGTCCAAGATCCAAATCTACCGAACATTCACAACGGAAGGAACATTTGTGTTATTCTAGGCGTCTTGCGTCATAGACGGCGATAAAAGTCCTGATTGCAAACACACGTGACGGGTGTGACGCTCGCTCACAGTTGCACACAGCACGCAGACATGGATTGACCACACCCCGACGTGATTTGAACACTCGCAACCTTCTGATCATGGGCGTCAGACGCGCTACCGCGGTTGGCGCCACGAGGCTCTCCCCCGTCCCACTGCGGCTTCGTATTTGCCATTTGGGGGGGGGTGAAAAGCATCCCATAGGTGTAACGCGCCTCCTCTATCATGTACTCCACAAAGAAGGACCGTTTGCGTCATATTGGAGGCTTCTTGTGTTTAAACACTTTGCTACACTGGTGTAAGTGTAAAAGCTGATATACTCACACTTATACGTCTGGACTTCACACTTTCTGATGTTCCAGAAGTGGACTGGTGCTGTAGGGCCCGACCATGATGCCCATTTAATAAAAACACTTCTAAGCTGGAATCGACGCTCTCCGGTGCTCTCCAGGGGTCGCAACAAATGAGGTGTTGCTTCCTTGTAATGGCCCTTGATCCGGCATCACCACCACAAAGCAGTCAATTTCTCCCATAACCCTGAAGTGGCATACTCTCAATTGATTGCCATCGTTTTGTTGCCCGGGCTCAGCCCCCCCTTGACTCGATAGCTCAGGCATGGTCGAGCGAGGACTGTAATGAAAGGTTGGATCTGCCTTAGGTCGCGTTGTCGATTCCGGCGCGAATGAGTCCTGGTTTTAAAATTTCGGCACACACGTTTGGCCACATTTTTCTTCTGTACATTATTCGGTCTGACTGAACTGGTGATGGCCAGTGTTGTGTGAAGAAAAAAGCAGCCACATGAGTGAGGGTAAGATTCAAATCTACCACACAATTCCGAAACAACGGAAAGGAACATTTGTGGTAATTAGTAGCATGCTTCTTGCTTCCAATACCGTCCGATAAAAGCGGAATGAAACCACAGTGACGGGACCTGTCTCACAGTTGACATCTAAGCATACATGGATTGACCCCGGCCGAGTGCTTTGAACACGCAACCTTCTGATCTGGAGTCAGACGCGCTAGAAACCGTGTGCGCTCCACGAGGGCTCACGTCCCACCTGCGGCATTCGTATTGCCATTTGAATGAAAAGCCCATAGGTTGAAGCCGCCAAACTCTAAGTCAGTGTTCCACAAAGATAGGAAAGGGACCGTTGCGTCATATTAGAGGGCTTCTTGTTTAAAACACTTTGCTGAACTGTTGAAAGTAAAAGCTGAATATAACAAGCACGTTAAGCGTGTTGGACTTCACAACTTTCGGTGAATGTCAAGAGAGATGGCTTTTGACCCCGACCAGGGGGGGGGGCGGGACATGCAGGATATTTTATATAAACAACTAATCTCTAAAACTGAAATCAGACATGCTACCGTTGCTCCACCAACGGATCTCAACACCAATGAGGTGTTGCTTCCTGTTGTAAGGCCCTTGATACCGGTCACGCACACAAAGCAGTCTAATTTGGTACCCATAACCCTGAAGGCTCTCTAAATTGATTGCCCTCGTTTTGTGCCCCGAGGCTCAGCCACCCACATCCCTTCACGATAGCTCAGCTGGTAGAGCGAGGACTGTAGATGAAGTGTTGGATATCCCTTAGGTCGCTGGTTCGAATTCCGGCTCGAAGGAGTCTGGTTTTAAATTCGGCACACACGGTTTCCACATTTTCTTCTGACCATTTCTTCTTGACTGACTTGGATGGCCAGTTTAAAAAAAAAAGCCCATGGTCAAGAGCCCAAATCTACCACCTTCCACAACGGAAGGAACACATTTGTGGTAGTAGAGGCTTCTTTGCTTCATATACGTCGATAAAAAGCGAATGAATGAAAACACTTGACGGTGGGACTTCTCACAGTTGACATCAAGCACGACATGGATGTGACCCCGACGGTGATTTGAACACGCAACCTTTCTGAGCTGGAGTCAGACCGCGCGCTGGACCGTTCGCCACGAGGTCTCACGTCCCACTGCGTCATATCGTATGCCATTTTCAAAAAGCCAATACGTGAAGCGCCAACTCTATCATGGTCCACAATAGAAGACCGTTGCGTCATAATTGGAGGCTTCTTGTTTTAAACACTTTGATAACGTTGTGAAGTAAAAGCTGAATAACAACACTTAACGTTTGGAACTCACACTTTCGATGTCCAGAAGCGGATGGCTTGAGCCCGACAATGGAATTTTAATAAACACCACCTTCTAAACTGGAATCAACTGTGTCTCCCGTTGATCCACCAGTCCCTCAAACAATGAGGTGTTGCTTCCTGTGGAAGGCCCTTGATCCGTTGACCACACAAAGCAGTTCTAATTGCTCCCAGAACCCTGAAGGCTCTCTAAATTGATTGCCATCGTTTTGTGCCCCGGCTCAGCCCACCCTTTCGATAGCTCAGCTTGCGTAGAGCGGGAGGACTGGTAGATGAAATGTTTGGATATCCTGAGGTTCGCTGGTGTGATTCCGGCTCGAAGGCAGTATGGTTTTAAATTCGGCACACAACTTTCCACATTTTCTTCTGACCATTTTCTTTCTTGACTGAACTTGGATTGGCAGTTTAAAAAAAGCCCATAGGGCCAGATCCAAATCTACCACCATTCCACAACGAAGTAACATTTGTGGTATTAGAGTCTTCTTGCTTTCACTACGTCGATGATAAAGCTGAATGAAAACACTTGACGGGGGACTTCTTTTCTGATTCTCACAGTTTACACACGCAGACATGGATTGACCCCCGACGTGATTTGAACACGCAAACCTTCTGTTCTGGAGGCGACCCGCTCTAACCGTGGCGCCACGAGGTCCTCACGTCCCACTGCGGCTAAGTCGTATGTCCATTTTAAAACCGCCCATAGTTGAAAGCGCCAACTCTATCATGTTTCCACAATAGAAAGGACCGTTTCGTCATATAGAGGCTTCCTTCCTTGTTTCACACTTTGGGATTGAATAAACTGTGAAGTAAAAGGCTGATAACAACACTTAAAACGTTGGACCTTCACACTTTCGAATGTCCAGAAAGGGATGGCTGGAGCCCGACATGATTTTAATAAACAAACTTCTAAACTGGGATCAGACGTGCTAACCGTTGCTCCACCAGGTCTCAACAAATGAGGTGTTGCTTTCCCTGGGTAAGGTCCCTTATCAATCCGGTCAACCACACACAGCAGTCCCTAATTTATCCCAATAACCCTGAAGGCTCCCTAAATTGAATATGCGCGTACGTTTTGTGCCCCGGGCTCAGCCCACCCTTCGATAGCTCAAGCTGGTAGAGCGGAGTCCTGTAGAAAGTGAATGTGTGGATATCCTTACGGTCGCTGGTGTCGTTTCCGGCTCGCATGAGTCCTGGTTTTAAATTCCGGCACACCTACGTTTCCGACTTTTTCTTCTGACATTTTCTTCTGACTGAACTTGGATGCCGGTTTAAAAAAAGAAAAGCCCTATAGGTCCCAGATTCAAATCTTCTACCACCTTCCACAACGGAAGGACCATGTGTGGTAGTTAGCAGGCTCTTTGCTTCAAATAACCGTCCTAAAAGCTGAATGAAAAACGCTTGACTGGGGACGTCTCACAGTTTGACATCAAGCAGACATTATTGAACGCCCGACCTGATTTGAACATGCAGCCGTCTTATCGGGAGTCAGACCGCTAGCCGGTGCGCCACGAGGTTCTCACGTCCCACGGCGGCTTCGTATTGCCATTTTAAAAAAGCCCAATACAGGTGAAGCGCCAACTCTAGTGCATTTTCCACAATAGAATGACCCGTTTGCGTCATATGAGCGGCTTCTTGTTTAACACACTGTTTGATAAACCTGTGGACGTAAAAGCTGAATAACACACTTAACGTTGGCCTTGCACACGTTGCGATGGCAAGACGAGATGGCTTGAAGCCCGACATGAATTTTAATAAACAAACTTCTAAACACTGCGAATCAGACGTGTCTAACCGTTGCTCCACCAGGTCTCAACAAATGAGGTGTTGCTTCCTGTGTAAGGACCTTGATCCGTCACCACACAAAGCATGCTAAATTCTCCCAAGAAACCCTGAGGGCTCTCTAAATTGGATTGCCATCGTTTTGTGCCCCGGGCTCAGCCCACCCACCTCCTTCGATAGCTCAGCTGGTAGAGCGGAGGACTGTAGATGAAATGTGGGGATATCTTAGGGTCGCTGGTTCGATTCCGGCCCTCGAAGGAGTCTGGTTTTAAATTCGGCACACACGTTTCCACATTTTCTTCTGACATTTTTCTTCTGACCCTGAACTTGGATGGCCAGTTTTAAAAAAAAAAGCCCATAGGTCAAGATCCAATCTACCACCTTCCACAACGGAAGGAACCATTTGTGGTTATTAGAGGCTTCTTGGCTTCAATACGTCGATAAAAGCTGAATGAAAACACTTGACGGGGGACTTCTCACAGTTGACATCAAGCAGACATGGATTGACCCCGACGAGTGACTTGAACACGCAACCTTCTGATCTGGAGTCAGACGCGCTAAAAACCGTTGCGCCACGAGGTCTCCACGTCCCTGCGGCGCTTCGTATTGCCATTTTTAAAAAATCCCATAGGGTGAAGCGCCAACTCTATCATGTTTCCCACAATAGAAGGACCGTTGCGTCATATTAGAGGCTTCTTGTTTAAACAACACTTGATAACCTGTGAAGTAAAAGCTGAATAAAACACTTTAACGTTGGACTTCACACTGTTTTCGATGTCAAGAAGAGATGGCTTGACCCCGACATGATTTTAATAAACAAACTTTCTAAACTGGAATCAGACGTGCTACCTGTTGCTCCACCAGGTCTCAACACATGAGGTGTTGCTTCCTGTGTAAGGCCCTTGATCCGGTCCCCACCACACAAAGCATCTAATGTTTCTCCCAATAACCCTGAAGCTGCTCTCTAAATTGATTGCCATCGTTTTGTGCCCCCGGTCCACAGCTCAGCCCACCCTTCGATAGCTCAGCTGTAGAGAGCGGGAGGGACTGTAGATGAAAATGATTGGGATATCCTTAGTGTCGCTGGGTTCGATTAACCCGGCTCGAAGGAGTCCCTGGTTTTAATTCGGCACACGCTTCACGTCCCACGTTTCCCCCACATTTTCTTCTGAACATTTTCTTCTGACTGAACTTGGATGGCCAGGTTAAAAAAAAGCCCATAGGTCAGATCCAAATCTACCACCTTCCACAACGGTAAAGAACATTTGGTGGTATTAGTAGCTTCTTGCTTCAATACGTCGATAAAAGCTGAAATGAAACACTTGACGGGGGACTTCTCACAGTTGACATCAAGCAGACATGGATTGACGCCGCCCGACGTGATTTGAACACGCAACCTTCTGATCTGGAGTCAGACCGCGCTCGCTACCGTTGCGCCACGAGGTCTCACGTCCCACTGCGGCTTCGTATTGCCCTTTTAAAAAAATCCCATAGGTGAAGCGCCAACTCTACCATGTTCCACAATAGAAGGACCGTTGCGTCATATTAGAGGCTTCTTGTTTAAACACTTTGATAAACTGTGAAGATAAAAAGCTGAAATAACAACCACTTAACGTGGACTTCACACTTTCGATGTCAAGAAGAGATGGCTTGAGCCCGACATGATTTTTAATAAAAACAAAACTTCTAAACTGGAATCAGACGTGCTACCGTTGCAAAAACCACCAGGGTCGTCAACAAATGAGGTGTTGCTTCCTGTGTAAGGCCCTTGATCCGTTCACCACCAAAGCAGTCTAATTTCTCCCAAGAACCTGAAGGCTCTCTAAATTGATTGCCATCGTTTTGTGCCCCGGGCTCAGCCCACCCTTCGATAGCTCAGCTGTTAGAGCGGAGTACTGTAGATGAAATGTTGGATATCCTTAGGTCGCTGGTTCGATTCCGGCTCGAAGGAGTCTGGGTTTTAAATTCGGCACACACGTTTCCACATTTTCTTCTGACATTTTCTTCTGACTGAACTTGGATGGCCAGGTTAAAAAAAAAGCGATAGGTCAAGATCAAAATCTACCACCTTCCACAACGGAAGGAAATTGTTGTGGTATTAGAGGCTTCTTGCTTCAATACGTCGATAAAAGCTGAATGAAAACACTTGACGGGGGACTTCTCACAGTTGACATCAAGCAGACATGGATTGACCCCGACGTGATTTGAACACGCAACCTTCTGATCTGGAGTCAGACGCGCTACCCGTTGCGCCACGAGGTCTCACGTCCCACTGCGGCTTCGTATTGCCATTTTAAAAAAGCCCATAGGTGAAGCGCCAACTCTATCATGTTCCACAATAGAAGGACCGTTTGCGTCATATTAGAGGCTTCTTGTTTAAACACTTTGATAAACTGTGAAGTAAAAGCTGAATAACAACACTTAACGTTGGACTTCACACTTTCGATGTCAAGAAGAGATGGCTTGAGCCCGACATGATTTTAATAAACAAACTTCTAAACTGGAATCAGACGTGCTACCGTTGCTCCACCAGGTCTCAACAAATGAGGTTGATTGCTTCCTGTGTAAGGCCCTTGATCCGGTCACCACACAAAGCAGTCTAATTTCTCCCAATAACCCTGAAGGCTCTCTAAATTGATTGCCATCGTTTTGTGCCCCGGGCTCAGCCCACCCTTCGATAGCTCAGCTGGTAGAGCGGGAGGACTGTAGATGAAATGTTGGATATCCTTAGGGTCGCTGGTTCGATTCCGGCTCGAAGGAGTCTGGTTTTAAATTCGGCACACACGTTTCCACATTTTTCTTCTGACATTTTCTTCTGACTGAACTTGGATGGCCAGTTTAAAAAAAAGCCCATAGGTCAAGATCCAAATCTACCACCTTCCACAACGGAAGGAACATTTGTGGTATTAGAGGCTTCTTGCTTCAATACGTCGATAAAAGCTGAATGAAAAACACTTGACGGGGGACTTCTCACAGTTGACATCAAGCAGACATGGATTGACCCCGACGTGATTTGAACACGCAACCTTCTGATCTGGAGTCAGACGCGCTAACCGTTGCGCCACGAGGTCTCACGTCCCACTGCGGCTTCGTATTGCCATTTTAAAAAAGCCCATAGGTGAAGCGCCAACTCTATCATGTTCCACAATAGAAGGACCGTTTGCGTCATATTAGAGGCTTCTTGTTTTAAACACTTTGATAAACCTGTGAAGTAAAAGCTGAATAACAACACTTAACGTTGGACTTCACACTTTCGATGTCAAGAAGAGATGGCTTGACCCCGACATGATTTTAATAAACAAACTTCTAAACTGGAATCAGACGTGACTACCGTTGCTCCACCAGGTCTCAACAAATGAGGTGTTGCTTCCCTGTGTAAGGCCCTTGATCCGGTCACCACACAAAGCAGTCTAATTTCTCCCAATAACCCTGAAGGCTCTCTAAATTGATTTCCATCGTTTTGTGCCCCGGGCTCAGCCCACCCTTCGATAGCTCAGCTGGTAGAGCGGAGGACTGTAGATGAAATGTTGGATATCCTTAGGTCGCTGGTTCGATTCCGGCTCGAAGGAGTCTGGTTTTAAATTCGGCACACACGTTTCCACACTTTCTTCTGACATTTTCTTCTGACTGAACTTGGATGGCCCAGTTTAAAAAAAAGCCCATAGGTCAAGATCCCAATCTACCACCTTCCACAACGGAAGGAACATTTGTGGTATTAGAGGCTTCTTGCTTCAATACGTCGATAAAAAGCTGAATGAAAACACTTGACGGGGGACTTTCTCACAGTTGACATCAAGCAGAAATGGATTGACCCCGACGTGATTTGAACACGCAACCTTCTGATCTGGAGTCAGACGCGCTACCGTTGCGCCACTAGGTCTCACGTCCCACTGCGGCTTCGTATTGCCATTTTTAAAAAAGCCCATAGGTGAAGCGCCAACTCTATCACTGTTCCACAATAGAAGGACCGTTGCGTCATATTAGAGGCTTCTTGTTTAAACACTTTGATAAACTGTGAAGTAAAAGCTGAATAACAACACTTAACGTTGGACTTCACACTTTCGATGTCAAGAAGAGATGGCTTGAGCCCGACATGATTTTAATAAACAAACTTCTAAACTGGAATCAGACGTGCTACCGTTGCTCCACCAGGTCTCAACAAATGAGGTGTTGCTTCCTGTGTAAGGCCCTTGATCCGGTCACCACACAAAGCAGTCTAATTCTCCCAATAACCCTGAAGGCTCTCTAAATTGATTGCCATCGTTTGTGCCCCGGCTCAGCCCACCCTTCGATAGCTCAGCTGGTAGAGCGGAGGACTGTAGATGAAATGTTGGATATCCTTAGGTCGCTGGTTCGATTCCGGCTCGAAGGAGTCTGGTTTTAAATTCGGCACACACGTTTCCACATTTTCTTCTGACATTTTCTTCTGACTGAACTTGGATGGCCAGTTTAAAAAAAAGCCCATAGGTCAAGATCCAAATCTACCACCTTCCACAACGGAAGGAACATTTGTGGTATTAGAGGCTTCTTGCTTCAATACGTCGATAAAAGCTGAATGAAAACACTTGACGGGGGACTTCTCACAGTTGACATCAAGCAGACATGGATTGACCCCGACGTGATTTGAACACGCAACCTTCTGATCTGGAGTCAGACGCGCTACCGTTGCGCCCAGTAGGTCTCACGTCCCACTGCGGCTTCGTATTGCCATTTTAAAAAAGCCCATAGGTGAAGCGCCAACTCTATCATGTTCCACAATAGAAGGACCGTTGCTTCATATTAGAGGCTTCTTGTTTAAACACTTTGATAAACTGTGAAGTAAAAGCTGAATAACAACACTTAACGTTGGACTTCACACTTTCGATGTCAAGAAGAGATGGCTTGAGCCCGACATGATTTTAATAAACAAACTTCTAAACTGGAATCAGACGTGCTACCGTTGCTCCACCAGGTCTCAACAAATGAGGTGTTGCTTCCTGTGTAAGGCCCTTGATCCGGTCACCACACAAAGCAGTCTAATTTCTCCCAATAACCCTGAAGGCTCTCTAAATTGATTGCCATCGTTTTGTGCCCCGGGCTCAGCCCACCCTTCGATAGCTCAGCTGGTAGAGCTGAGGACTGTAGATGAAATGTTGGATATCCTTAGGTCGCTGGTTCGATTCCGGCTCGAAGGAGTCTGGTTTTAAATTCGGCACACACGTTTCCACATTTTCTTCTGACATTTTCTTCTGACTGAACTTGGATGGCCAGGTTAAAAAAAAGCCCATAGGTCAAGATCCAAATCTACCACCTTCCACAACGGAAGGAACATTTGTGGTATTAGAGGCTTCTTGCTTCAATACGTCGATAAAAGCTGAATGAAAACACTTGACGGGGGACTTCTCACAGTTGACATCAAGCAGACATGGATTGACCCCGACGTGATTTGAACACGCAACCTTCTGATCTGGAGTCAGACGCGCTACCGTTGCGCCACGAGGTCTCACGTCCCACTGCGGCTTCGTATTGCCATTTTAAAAAAGCCCATAGGTGAAGCGCCAACTCTATCATGTTCCACAATAGAAGGACCGTTGCGTCATATTAGAGGCTTCTTGTTTAAACACTTTGATAAACTGTGAAGTAAAAGCTGAATAACAACACTTAACGTTGGACTTCACACTTTCGATGTCAAGAAGAGATGGCTTGAGCCCGACATGATTTTAATAAACAAACTTCTAAACTGGAATCAGACGTGCTACCGTTGCTCCACCAGGTCTCAACAAATGAGGTGTTGCTTCCTGTGTAAGGCCCTTGATCCGGTCACCACACAAAGCAGTCTAATTTCTCCCAATAACCCTGAAGGCTCTCTAAATTGATTGCCATCGTTTTGTGCCCCGGGCTCAGCCCACCCTTCGATAGCTCAGCTGGTAGAGCGGAGGACTGTAGATGAAATGTTGGATATCCTTAGGTCGCTGGTTCGATTCCGGCTCGAAGGAGTCTGGTTTTAAATTCGGCACACACGTTTCCACATTTTCTTCTGACATTTTTTCTTCTGACTGAACTTGGATGGCCAGTTTAAAAAAAGCCCATAGGTCAAGATCCAAATCTACCACCTTCCACAACGGAAGGAACATTTGTGGTATTAGAGGCTTCTTGCGTCAATACGTCGATAAAAGCTGAATGAAAACACTTGACGGGGGACTTCTCACAGTTGACATCAAGGAGACATGGATTGACCCCGACGTGATTTGAACACGCAACCTTCTGATCTGGAGTCAGACGCGCTACCGTTGCGCCACTAGGTCTCACGTCCCACTGCGGCTTCGTATTGCCATTTTAAAAAAGCCCATAGGTGAAGCGCCAACTCTATCATGTTCCGCAATGGAAGGACCGTTTGCGTCATATTAGAGGCTTCTTGTTTAAACACTTTGATAAACTGTGAAGTAAAAGCTGAATAACAACACTTACCGTTGGACTTCACACTTTCGATGTCAAGAAGAGATGGCTTGACCCCGACATGATTTTAATAAACAAACTTCTAAACTGGAATCAGACGTGCTACCGTTGCTCCACCAGGTCTCAACAAATGAGGTGTTGCTTCCTGTGTAAGGCCCTTGATCCGGTCACCACACAAAGCAGTCTAATTTCTCCCAATAACCCTGAAGGCTCTCTAAATTGATTGCCATCGTTTTGTGCCCCGGGCTCAGCCCACCCTTCGATAGCTCAGCTGGTGGAGCGGAGGACTGTAGATGAAATGTTGGATATCCTTAGGTCGCTGGTTCGATTCCGGCTCGAAGGAGTCTGGTTTTAAATTCGGCACACACGTTTCCACATTTTCTTCTGACATTTTCTTCTGACTGAACTTGGATGGCCAGTTTAAAAAAAAAGCCCATAGGTCAAGATCCAAATCTACCACCTTCCACAACGGAAGGAACATTTGTGGTATTAGAGGCTTCTTGCTTCAATACGTCGATAAAAGCTGAATGAAAACACTTGACGGGGGACTTCTCACAGTTGATCATCAAGCAGACATGGATTGACCCCGACGTGATTTGAACACGCAACCTTCTGATCTGGAGTCAGACGCGCTACCGTTGCGCCACGAGGTCTCACGTCCCACTGCGGCTTCGTATTGCCATTTTAAAAAAGCCCATAGGTGAAGCGCCAACTCTATCATGTTCCACAATAGAAGGACCGTTGCGTCATATTAGAGGCTTCTTGGTTTAAACACTTTGATAAACTGTGAAGTAAAAGCTGAATAACAACACTTAACGTTGGACTTCACACTTTCGATGTCAAGAAGAGATGGCTTGAGCCCGACATGATTTTAATAAACAAACTTCTAAACTGGAATCAGACGTGCTACCGTTGCTCCACCAGGTCTCAACCAATGAGGTGTTGCTTCCTGTGTGAGGCCCTTGATCCGGTCACCACACAAAGCAGTCTAATTTCTCCCAATAACCCTGAAGGCTCTCTAAATTGATTGCCATCGTTTTGTGCCCCGGGCTCAGCCCACCCTTCGATAGCTCAGCTGGTAGAGCGGAGGACTGTAGATGAAATGTTGGATATCCTTAGGTCGCTGGTTCGATTCCGGCTCGAAGGAGTCTGGTTTTAAATTCGGCACACACGTTTCCACATTTTCTTATGACATTTTCTTCTGACTGAACTTGGATGGCCAGTTTAAAAAAAAAAAAAGCCCATAGGTCAAGATCCAAATCTACCACCTTCCACAACGGAAGGAACATTTGTGGTATTAGAGGCTTCTTGCTTCAATACGTCGATAAAAGCTGAATGAAAACACTTGACGGGGGACTTCTCACAGTTGACATCAAGCAGACATGGATTGACCCCGACGTGATTTGAACACGCAACCTTCTGATCTGGAGTCAGACGCGCTACCGTTGCGCCACGAGGTCTCACGTCCCACTGCGGCTTCGTATTGCCATTTTAAAAAAGCCCATAGGTGAAGAGCCAACTCTATCATGTTCCGCAATAGAAGGACCGTTGCGTCATATTAGAGGCTTCTTGTTTAAACACTTTGATAAACTGTGAAGTAAAAGCTGAATAACAACACTTAACGTTGGACTTCACACTTTCGATGTCAAGAAGAGATGGCTTGACCCCGACATGATTTTAATAAACAAACTTCTAAACTGGAATCAGACGTGCTACCGTTGCTCCACCAGGTCTCAACAAATGAGGTGTTGCTTCCTGTGTAAGGCCCTTGATCCGGTCACCACACAAAGCAGTCTAATTTCTCCCAATAACCCTGAAGGCTCTCTAAATTGATTGCCATCGTTTTGTGCCCCGGGCTCAGCCCACCCTTCGATAGCTCAGCTGGTAGAGTGGAGGACTGTAGATGAAATGTTGGATATCCTTAGGTCGCTGGTTCGATTCCGGCTCGAAGGAGTCTGGTTTTAAATTCGGCACACACGTTTCCACATTTTCTTCTGACATTTTCTTCTGACTGAACTTGGATGGCCAGTTATAAAAAAAAGCCCATAGGTCAAGATCCAAATCTACCACCTTCCACAACGGAAGGAACATTTGTGGTATTAGAGGCTTCTTGCTTCAATACGTCGATAAAAGCTGAATGAAAACACTTGACGGGGGACTTCTCACAGTTGACATCAAGCAGACATGGATTTACCCCGACGTGATTTGAACACGCAACCTTCTGATCTGGAGTCAGACGCGCTACCGTTGCGCCACGAGGTCTCACGTCCCACTGCGGCTTCGTATTGCCATTTTAAAAAAGCCCATAGGTGAAGAGCCAACTCTATCATGTTCCACAATAGAAGGACCGTTGCGTCATATTAGAGGCTTCTTGTTTAAACACTTTGATAAACTGTGAAGTAAAAGCTGAATAACAACACTTAACGTTGGACTTCACACTTTCGATGTCAAGAAGAGATGGCTTGAGCCCGACATGATTTTAATAAACAAACTTCTAAACTGGAATCAGACGTGCTACCGTTGCTCCACCAGGTCTCAACAAATGAGGTGTTGCTTCCTGTGTAAGGCCCTTGATCCGGTCACCACACACAAAGCAGTCTAATTTCTCCCAATAACCCTGAAGGCTCTCTAAATTGATTGCCATCGTTTTGTGCCCCGGGCTCAGCCCACCCTTCGATAGCTCAGCTGGTAGAGCGGAGGACTGTAGATGAAATGTTGGATATCCTTAGGTCGCTGGTTCGATTCCGGCTCGAAGGAGTCTGGTTTTAAATTCGGCCACACACGTTTCCACATTTTCTTCTGACATTTTCTTCTGACTGAACTTGGATGGCCAGGTTAAAAAAAAAGCCCATAGGTCAAGATCCAAATCTACCACCTTCCACAACGGAAGGAACATTTGTGGTATTAGAGGCTTCTTGCTTCAATACGTCGATAAAAGCTGAATGAAAACACTTGACGGGGGACTTCTCACAGTTGACATCAAGCAGACATGGATTGACCCCGACGTGATTTGAACACGCAACCTTCTGATCTGGAGTCAGACGCGCTACCGTTGCGCCACGAGGTCTCACGTCCCACTGCGGCTTCGTATTGCCATTTTAAAAAAGCCCATAGGTGAAGCGCCAACTCTATCATGTTCCACAATAGAAGGACCGTTGCGTCATATTAGAGGCTTCTTGTTTAAACACTTTGATAAACTGTGAAGTAAAAGCTGAATAACAACACTTAACGTTGGACTTCACACTTTCGATGTCAAGAAGAGATGGCTTGACCCCGACATGATTTTAATAAACAAACTTCTAAACTGGAATCAGACGTGCTACCGTTGCTCCACCAGGTCTCAACAAATGAGGTGTTGCTTCCTGTGTAAGGCCCTTGATCCGGTCACCACACAAAGCAGTCTAATTTCTCCCAATAACCCTGAAGGCTCTCTAAATTGATTGCCATCGTTTTGTGCCCCGGGCTCAGCCCACCCTTCGATAGCTCAGCTGGTAGAGCGGAGGACTGTAGATGAAATGTTGGATATCCTTAGGTCGCTGGTTCGATTCCGGCTCGAAGGAGTCTGGTTTTAAATTCGGCACACACGTTTCCACATTTTCTTCTGACATTTTCTTCTCTGACTGAGCTTGGATGGCCAGTTTAAAAAAAAGCCCATAGGTCAAGATCCAAATCTACCACCTTCCACAACGGAAGGAACATTTGTGGTATTAGAGGCTTCTTGCTTCAATACGTCGATAAAAGCTGAATGAAAACACTTGACGGGGGACTTCTCACAGTTGACATCAAGCAGACATGGATTGACCCCGATGTGATTTGAACACGCAACCTTCTGATCTGGAGTCAGACGCGCTACCGTTGCGCCACGAGGTCTCACGTCCCACTGCGGCTTCGTATTTGCCATTTTAAAAAAGCCCATAGGTGAAGCGCCAACTCTATCATGTTCCACAATAGAAGGACCGTTGCGTCATATTAGAGGCTTCTTGTTTAAACACTTTGATAAACTGTGAAGTAAAAGCTGAATAACAACACTTAACGTTGGACTTCACACTTTCGATGTCAAGAAGAGATGGCTTGAGCCCGACATGATTTTAATAAACAAACTTCTAAACTGGAATCAGACGTGCTACCGTTGCTCCACCAGGTCTCAACAAATGAGGTGTTGCTTCCTGTGTAAGGCCCTTGATCCGGTCACCACACAAAGCAGTCTAATTTCTCCCAATAACCCTGAAGGCTCTCTAAATTGATTGCCATCGTTTTGTGCCCCGGGCTCAGCCCACCCTTTGATAGCTCAGCTGGTAGAGCGGAGGACTGTAGATGAAATGTTGGATATCCTTAGGTCGCTGGTTCGATTCCGGCTCGAAGGAGTCTGGTTTTAAATTCGGCACACACGTTTCCACATTTTCTTCTGACATTTTCTTCTGACTGAACTTGGATGGCCAGTTTAAAAAAAAAAGCCCATAGGTCAAGATCCAAATCTACCACCTTCCACAACGGAAGGAACATTTGTGGTATTAGAGGCTTCTTGCGTCAATACGTCGATAAAAGCTGAATGAAAACACTTGACGGGGGACTTCTCACAGTTGACATCAAGCAGACATGGATTGACCCCGACGTGATTTGAACACGCAACCTTCTGATCTGGAGTCAGACGCGCTACCGTTGCGCCACGAGGTCTCACGTCCCACTGCGGCTTCGTATTGCCATTTTAAAAAAAAGCCCATAGGTGAAGCGCCAACTCTATCATGTTCCACAATAGAAGGACCGTTGCGTCATATTAGAGGCTTCTTGTTTAAACACTTTGATAAACTGTGAAGTAAAAGCTGAATAACAACACTTAACGTTGGACTTCACACTTTCGATGTCAAGAAGAGATGGCTTGACCCCGACATGATTTTAATAAACAAACTTCTAAACTGGAATCAGACGTGCTACCGTTGCTCCACCAGGTCTCAACAAATGAGGTGTTGCTTCCTGTGTAAGGCCCTTGATCCGGTCACCACACAAAGCAGTCTAATTTCTCCCAATAACCCTGAAGGCTCTCTAAATTGATTGCCATCGTTTTGTGCCCCGGGCTCAGCCCACCCTTCGATAGCTCAGCTGGTAGAGCGGAGGAGGACTGTAGATGAAATGTTGGATATCCTTAGGTCGCTGGTTCGATTCCGGCTCGAAGGAGTCTGGTTTTAAATTCGGCACACACGTTTCCACATTTTCTTCTGACATTTTCTTCTGACTGAACTTGGATGGCCAGTTTAAAAAAAAGCCCATAGGTCAAGATCCAAATCTACCACCTTCCACAACGGAAGGAACATTTGTGGTATTAGAGGCTTCTTGCTTCAATACGTCGATAAAAGCTGAATGAAAACACTTGACGGGGGACTTCTCACAGTTGACATCAAGCAGACATGGATTGACCCCGACGTGATTTGAACACGCAACCTTCTGATCTGGAGTCAGACGCGCTACCGTTGCGCCACGAGGTCTCACGTCCCACTGCGGCTTCGTATTGCCATTTTAAAAAAGCCCATAGGTGAAGAGCCAACTCTATCATGTTCCACAATAGAAGGACCTTTGCGTCATATTAGAGGCTTCTTGTTTAAACACTTTGATAAACTGTGAAGTAAAAGCTGAATAACAACACTTAACGTTGGACTTCACACTTTCGATGTCAAGAAGAGATGGCTTGAGCCCGACATGATTTTAATAAACAAACTTCTAAACTGGAATCAGACGTGCTACCGTTGCTCCACCAGGTCTCAACAAATGAGGTGTTGCTTCCTGTGTAAGGCCCTTGATCCGGTCACCACACAAAGCAGTCTAATTTCTCCCAATAACCCTGAAGGCTCTCTAAATTGATTGCCATCGTTTTGTGCCCCGGGCTCAGCCCACCCTTCGATAGCTCAGCTGGTAGAGCGGAGGACTGTAGATGAAATGTTGGATATCCTTAGGTCGCTGGTTCGATTCCGGCTCGAAGGAGTCTGGTTTTAAATTCGGCACACACGTTTCCACATTTTCTTCTGACATTTTCTTCTGACTGAACTTGGATGGCCAGTTTAAAAAAAAGCCCATAGGTCAAGATCCAAATCTACCACCTTCCACAACGGAAGGACATTTGTGGTATTAGAGGCTTCTTGCTTCAATACGTCGATAAAAGCTGAATGAAAACACTTGACGGGGGACTTCTCACAGTTGACATCAAGCAGACATGGATTGACCCCGACGTGATTTGAACACGCAACCTTCTGATCTGGAGTCAGACGCGCTACCGTTGCGCCACGAGGTCTCACGTCCCACTGCGGCTTCGTATTGCCATTTTAAAAAAGCCCATAGGTGAAGCGCCAACTCTATCATGTTCCACAATAGAAGGACCGTTGCGTCATATTAGAGGCTTCTTGTTTAAACACTTTGATAAACTGTGAAGTAAAAGCTGAATAACAACACTTAACGTTGGACTTCACACTTTCGATGTCAAGAAGAGATGGCTTGACCCCGACATGATTTTAATAAACAAACTTCTAAACTGGAATCAGACGTGCTACCGTTGCTCCACCAGGTCTCAACAAATGAGGTGTTGCTTCCTGTGTAAGGCCCTTGATCCGGTCACCACACAAAGCAGTCTAATTTCTCCCAATAACCCTGAAGGCTCTCTAAATTGATTGCCATCGTTTTGTGCCCCGGGCTCAGCCCACCCTTCGATAGCTCAGCTGGTAGAGCGGAGGACTGTAGATGAAATGTTGGATATCCTTAGGTCGCTGGTTCGATTCCGGCTCGAAGGAGTCTGGTTTTAAATTCGGCACACACGTTTCCACATTTTCTTCTGACATTTTCTTCTGACTGAACTTGGATGGCCAGTTTAAAAAAAAGCCCATAGGTCAAGATCCAAATCTACCACCTTCCACAACGGAAGGAACATTTGTGGTATTAGAGGCTTCTTGCTTCAATACGTCGATAAAAGCTGAATGAAAACACTTGACGGGGGACTTCTCACAGTTGACATCAAGCAGACATGGATTGACCCCGACGTGATTTGAACACGCAACCTTCTGATCTGGAGTCAGACGCGCTACCGTTGCGCCACGAGGTCTCACGTCCCACTGCGGCTTCGTATTGCCATTTTAAAAAAGCCCATAGGTGAAGCGCCAACTCTATCATGTTCCGCAATAGAAGGACCGTTGCGTCATATTAGAGGCTTCTTGTTTAAACACTTTGATAAACTGTGAAGTAAAAGCTGAATAACAACACTTAACGTTGGACTTCACACTTTCGATGTCAAGAAGAGATGGCTTGACCCCGACATGATTTTAATAAACAAACTTCTAAACTGGAATCAGACGTGCTACCGTTGCTCCACCAGGTCTCAACAAATGAGGTGTTGCTTCCTGTGTAAGGCCCTTGATCCGGTCACCACACAAAGCAGTCTAATTTCTCCCAATAACCCTGAAGGCTCTCTAAATTGATTGCCATCGTTTTGTGCCCCGGGCTCAGCCCACCCTTCGATAGCTCAGCTGGTAGAGCGGAGGACTGTAGATGAAATGTTGGATATCCTTAGGTCGCTGGTTCGATTCCGGCTCGAAGGAGTCTGGTTTTAAATTCGGCACACACGTTTCCACATTTTCTTCTGACATTTTCTTCTGACTGAACTTGGATGGCCAGTTTAAAAAAAAGCCCATAGGTCAAGATCCAAATCTACCACCTTCCACAACGGAAGGAACATTTGTGGTATTAGAGGCTTCTTGCTTCAATACGTCGATAAAAGCTGAATGAAAACACTTGACGGGGGACTTCTCACAGTTGACATCAAGCAGACATGGATTGACCCCGACGTGATTTGAACACGCAACCTTCTGATCTGGAGTCAGACGCGCTACCGTTGTGCCACGAGGTCTCACGTCCCACTGCGGCTTCGTATTGCCATTTTAAAAAGCCCATAGGTGAAGCGCCAACTCTATCATGTTCCACAATAGAAGGACCGTTGCGTCATATTAGAGGCTTCTTGTTTAAACACTTTGATAAACTGTGAAGTAAAAGCTGAATAACAACACTTAACGTTGGACTTCACACTTTCGATGTCAAGAAGAGATGGCTTGACCCCGACATGATTTTAATAAACAAACTTCTAAACTGGAATCAGACGTGCTACCGTTGCTCCACCAGGTCTCAACAAATGAGGTGTTGCTTCCTGTGTAAGGCCCTTGATCCGGTCACCACACAAAGCAGTCTAATTTCTCCCAATAACCCTGAAGGCTCTCTAAATTGATTGCCATCGTTTTGTGCCCCGGGTTCAGCCCACCCTTCGATAGCTCAGCTGGTAGAGCGGAGGACTGTAGATGAAATGTTGGATATCCTTAGGTCGCTGGTTCGATTCCGGCTCGAAGGAGTCTGGTTTTAAATTCGGCACACACGTTTCAACATTTTCTTCTGACATTTTCTTCTGACTGAACTTGGATGGCCAGTTTAAAAAAAAGCCCATAGGTCAAGATCCAAATCTACCACCTTCCACAACGGAAGGAACATTTGTGGTATTAGAGGCTTCTTGCTTCAATACGTCGATAAAAGCTGAATGAAAACACTTGACGGGGGACTTCTCACAGTTGACATCAAGCAGACATGGATTGACCCCGACGTGATTTGAACACGCAACCTTCTGATCTGGAGTCAGACGCGCTACCGTTGCGCCACGAGGTCTCACGTCCCACTGCGGCTTCGTATTGCCATTTTAAAAAAGCCCATAGGTGAAGCGCCAACTCTATCATGTTCCACAATAGAAGGACCGTTGCGTCATATTAGAGGCTTCTTGTTTAAACACTTTGATAAACTGTGAAGTAAAAGCTGAATAACAACACTTAACGTTGGACTTCACACTTTCGATGTCAAGAAGAGATGGCTTGACCCCGACATGATTTTAATAAACAAACTTCTAAACTGGAATCAGACGTGCTACCGTTGCTCCACCAGGTCTCAACAAATGAGGTGTTGCTTCCTGTGTAAGGCCCTTGATCCGGTCACCACACAAAGCAGTCTAATTTCTCCCAATAACCCTGAAGGCTCTCTAAATTGATTGCCATCGTTTTGTGCCCCGGGCTCAGCCCACCCTTCGATAGCTCAGCTGGTAGAGCGGAGGACTGTAGATGAAATGTTGGATATCCTTAGGTCGCTGGTTCGATTCCGGCTCGAAGGAGTCTGGTTTTAAATTCGGCACACACGTTTCCACATTTTCTTCTGACATTTTCTTCTGACTGAACTTGGATGGCCAGTTTAAAAAAAAGCCCATAGGTCAAGATCCAAATCTACCACCTTCCACAACGGAAGGAACATTTGTGGTATTAGAGGCTTCTTGCTTCAATACGTCGATAAAAGCTGAATGAAGACACTTGACGGGGGACTTCTCACAGTTGACATCAAGCAGACATGGATTGACCCCGACGTGATTTGAACACGCAACCTTCTGATTTGGAGTCAGACGCGCTACCGTTGCGCCACTAGGTCTCACGTCCCACTGCGGCTTCGTATTGCCATTTTAAAAAAGCCCATAGGTGAAGCGCCAACTCTATCAAGTTCCGCAATAGAAGGACCGTTGCGTCATATTAGAGGCTTCTTGTTTAACCTTTTTGATAAACTGTGAAGTAAAAGCTGAATAACAACACTTAACGTTGGACTTCACACTTTCGATGTCAAGAAGAGATGGCTTGACCCCGACATGATTTTAATAAACAAACTTCTAAACTGGAATCAGACGTGCTACCGTTGCTCCACCAGGTCTCAACAAATGAGGTGTTGCTTCCTGTGTAAGGCCCTTGATCCGGTCACCACACAAAGCAGTCTAATTTCTCCCAATAACCCTGAAGGCTCTCTAAATTGATTGCCATCGTTTTGTGCCCCGGGCTCAGCCCACCCTTCGATAGCTCAGCTGGTAGAGCGGAGGACTGTAGATGAAATGTTGGATATCCTTAGGTCGCTGGTTCGATTCCGGCTCGAAGGAGTCTGGTTTTAAATTCGGCACACACGTTTCCACATTTTCTTCTGACATTTTCTTCTGACTGAACTTGGATGGCCAGTTTAAAAAAAAGCCCATAGGTCAAGATCCAAATCTACCACCTTCCACAACGGAAGGAACATTTGTGGTATTAGAGGCTTCTTGCTTCAATACGTCGATAAAAGCTGAATGAAAACACTTGACGGGGGACTTCTCACAGTTGACATCAAGCAGACATGGATTGACCCCGACGTGATTTGAACACGCAACCTTCTGATCTGGAGTCAGACGCGCTACCGTTGCGCCACTAGGTCTCACGTCCCACTGCGGCTTCGTATTGCCATTTTAAAAAAGCCCATAGGTGAAGCGCCAACTCTATCATGTTCCACAATAGAAGGACTGTTGCGTCATATTAGAGGCTTCTTGTTTAAACACTTTGATAAACTGTGAAGTAAAAGCTGAATAACAACACTTAACGTTGGACTTCACACTTTCGATGTCAAGAAGAGATGGCTTGACCCCGACATGATTTTAATAAACAAACTTCTAAACTGGAATCAGACGTGCTACCGTTGCTCCACCAGGTCTCAACAAATGAGGTGTTGCTTCCTGTGTAAGGCCCTTGATCCGGTCACCACAAAAAGCAGTCTAATTTCTCCCAATAACCCTGAAGGCTCTCTAAATTGATTGCCATCGTTTTGTGCCCCGGGCTCAGCCCACCCTTCGATAGCTCAGCTGGTAGAGCGGAGGACTGTAGATGAAATGTTGGATATCCTTAGGTCGCTGGTTCGATTCCGGCTCGAAGGAGTCTGGTTTTAAATTCGGCACACACGTTTCCACATTTTCTTCTGACATTTTCTTCTGACTGAACTTGGATGGCCAGTTTAAAAAAAAGCCCATAGGTCAAGATCCAAATCTACCACCTTCCACAACGGAAGGAACATTTGTGGTATTAGAGGCTTCTTGCTTCAATACGTCGATAAAAGCTGAATGAAAACACTTGACGGGGGACTTCTCACAGTTGACATCAAGCAGACATGGATTGACCCCGACGTGATTTGAACACGCAACCTTCTGATCTGGAGTCAGACGCGCTACCGTTGCGCCACGAGGTCTCACGTCCCACTGCGGCTTCGTATTGCCATTTTAAAAAAGCCCATAGGTGAAGTGCCAACTCTATCATGTTCCACAATAGAAGGACCGTTGCGTCATATTAGAGGCTTCTTGTTTAAACACTTTGATAAACTGTGAAGTAAAAGCTGAATAACAACACTTAACGTTGGACTTCACACTTTCGATGTCAAGAAGAGATGGCTTGACCCCGACATGATTTTAATAAACAAACTTCTAAACTGGAATGAGACGTGCTACCGTTGCTCCACCAGGTCTCAACAAATGAGGTGTTGCTTCCTGTGTAAGGCCCTTGATCCGGTCACCACACAAAGCAGTCTAATTTCTCCCAATAACCCTGAAGGCTCTCTAAATTGATTGCCATCGTTTTGTGCCCCGGGCTCAGCCCACCCTTCGATAGCTCAGCTGGTAGAGCGGAGGACTGTAGATGAAATGTTGGATATCCTTAGGTCGCTTGTTCGATTCCGGCTCGAAGGAGTCTGTTTTTAAATTCGGCACACACGTTTCTACATTTTCTTCTGACATTTTCTTCTGACTGAACTTGGATGGCCAGTTTAAAAAAAAGCCCATAGGTCAAGATCCAAATCTACCACCTTCCAACAACGGAAGGAACATTTGTGGTATTAGAGGCTTCTTGCTTCAATACGTCGATAAAAGCTGAATGAAAACACTTGACGGGGGACTTCTCACAGTTGACATCACGCAGACATGGATTGACCCCGACGTGATTTGAACACGCAACCTTCTGATCTGGAGTCAGACGCGCTACCGTTGCGCCACGAGGTCTCACGTCCCACTGCGGCTTCATATTGCCATTTTAAAAAAGCCCATAGGTGAAGCGCCAACTCTATCATGTTCCACAATAGAAGGACCGTTGCGTCATATTAGAGGCTTCTTGTTTAAACACTTTGATAAACTGTGAAGTAAAAGCTGAATAACAACACTTAACGTTGGACTTCACACTTTCGATGTCAAGAAGAGATGGCTTGACCCCGACATGATTTTAATAAACAAACTTCTAAACTGGAATCAGACGTGCTACCGTTGCTCCACCAGGTCTCAACAAATGAGGTGTTGCTTCCTGTGTAAGGCCCTTGATCCGGTCACCACACAAAGCAGTCTAATTTCTCCCAATAACCCTGAAGGCTCTCTAAATTGATTGCCATCGTTTTGTGCCCCGGGCTCAGCCCACCCTTCGATAGCTCAGCTGGTAGAGCGGAGGACTGTAGATGAAATGTTGGATATCCTTAGGTCGCTGGTTCGATTCCGGCTCGAAGGAGTCTGGTTTTAAATTCGGCACACACGTTTCCACATTTTCTTCTGACATTTTCTTCTGACTGAACTTGGATGGCCAGGTTAAAAAAAAAGCCCATAGGTCAAGATCCAAATCTACCACCTTCCACAACGGAAGGAACATTTGTGGTATTAGAGGCTTCTTGCTTCAATACGTCGATAAAAGCTGAATGAAAACACTTGACGGGGGACTTCTCACAGTTGACATCAAGCAGACATGGATTGACCCCGACGTGATTTGAACACGCAACCTTCTGATCTGGAGTCAGACGCGCTACCGTTGCGCCACGAGGTCTCACGTCCCACTGCGGCTTCGTATTGCCATTTTAAAAAAGCCCATAGGTGAAGCGCCAACTCTATCATGTTCCACAATAGAAGGACCGTTGCGTCATATTAGAGGCTTCTTGTTTAAACACTTTGATAAACTGTGAAGTAAAAGCTGAATAACAACACTTAACGTTGGACTTCACACTTTCGATGTCAAGAAGAGATGGCTTGACCCCGACATGATTTTAATAAACAAACTTCTAAACTGGAATCAGACGTGCTACCGTTGCTCCACCAGGTCTCAACAAATGAGGTGTTGCTTCCTGTGTAAGGCCCTTGATCCGGTCACCACACAAAGCAGTCTAATTTCTCCCAATAACCCTGAAGGCTCTCTAAATTGATTGCCATCGTTTTGTGCCCCGGGCTCAGCCCACCCTTCGATAGCTCAGCTGGTAGAGCGGAGGACTGTAGATGAAATGTTGGATATCCTTAGGTCGCTGGTTCGATTCCGGCTCGAAGGAGTCTGGTTTTAAATTCGGCACACACGTTTCCACATTTTCTTCTGACATTTTCTTCTGACTGAACTTGGATGGCCAGGTTAAAAAAAAAGCCCATAGGTCAAGATCCAAATCTACCACCTTCCACAACGGAAGGAACATTTGTGGTATTAGAGGCTTCTTGCTTCAATACGTCGATAAAAGCTGAATGAAAACACTTGACGGGGGACTTCTCACAGTTGACATCAAGCAGACATGGATTGACCCCGACGTGATTTGAACACGCAACCTTCTGATCTGGAGTCAGACGCGCTACCGTTGCGCCACGAGGTCTCACGTCCCGCTGCGGCTTCGTATTGCCATTTTAAAAAAGCCCATAGGTGAAGCGCCAACTCTATCATGTTCCACAATAGAAGGACCGTTGCGTCATATTAGAGGCTTCTTGTTTAAACACTTTGATAAACTGTGAAGTAAAAGCTGAATAACAACACTTAACGTTGGACTTCACACTTTCGATGTCAAGAAGAGATGGCTTGACCCCGACATGATTTTAATAAACAAACTTCTAAACTGGAATCAGACGTGCTACCGTTGCTCCACCAGGTCTAAACAAATGAGGTGTTGCTTCCTGTGTAAGGCCCTTGATCCGGTCACCACACAAAGCAGTCTAATTTCTCCCAATAACCCTGAAGGCTCTCTAAATTGATTGCCATCGTTTTGTGCCCCGGGCTCAGCCCACCCTTCGATAGCTCAGCTGGTAGAGCGGAGGACTGTAGATGAAATGTTGGATATCCTTAGGTCGCTGGTTCGATTCCGGCTCGAAGGAGTCTGGTTTTAAATTCGGCACACACGTTTCCACATTTTCTTCTGACATTTTCTTCTGACTGAACTTGGATGGCCAGTTTAAAAAAAAGCCCATAGGTCAAGATCCAAATCTACCACCTTCCACAACGGAAGGAACATTTGTGGTATTAGAGGCTTCTTGCTTCAATACGTCGATAAAAGCTGAATGAAAACACTTGACGGGGGACTTCTCACAGTTGACATCAAGCAGACATGGATTGACCCCGATGTGATTTGAACACGCAACCTTCTGATCTGGAGTCAGACGCGCTACCGTTGCGCCACTAGGTCTCACGTCCCACTGCGGCTTCGTATTGCCATTTTAAAAAAGCCCATAGGTGAAGCGCCAACTCTATCATGTTCCACAATAGAAGGACCGTTGCGTCATATTAGAGGCTTCTTGTTTAAACACTTTGATAAACTGTGAAGTAAAAGCTGAATAACAACACTTAACGTTGGACTTCACACTTTCGATGTCAAGAAGAGATGGCTTGACCCCGACATGATTTTAATAAACAAACTTCTAAACTGGAATCAGACGTGCTACCGTTGCTCCACCAGGTCTCAACAAATGAGGTGTTGCTTCCTGTGTAAGGCCCTTGATCCGGTCACCACACAAAGCAGTCTAATTTCTCCCAATAACCCTGAAGGCTCTCTAAATTGATTGCCATCGTTTTGTGCCCCGGGCTCAGCCCACCCTTCGATAGCTCAGCTGGTAGAGCGGAGGACTGTAGATGAAATGTTGGATATCCTTAGGTCGCTGGTTCGATTCCGGCTCGAAGGAGTCTGGTTTTAAATTCGGCACACACGTTTCCACATTTTCTTCTGACATTTTCTTCTGACTGAACTTGGATGGCCAGGTTAAAAAAAAAAGCCCATAGGTCAAGATCCAAATCTACCACCTTCCACAACGGAAGGAACATTTGTGGTATTAGAGGCTTCTTGCTTCAATACGTCGATAAAAGCTGAATGAAAACACTTGACGGGGGACTTCTCACAGTTGACATCAAGCAGACATGGATTGACCCCGACGTGATTTGAACACGCAACCTTCTGATCTGGAGTCAGACGCGCTACCGTTGCGCCACGAGGTCTCACGTCCCACTGCGGCTTCGTATTGCCATTTTAAAAAAGCCCATAGGTGAAGCGCCAACTCTATCATGTTCCACAATAGAAGGACCGTTGCGTCATATTAGAGGCTTCTTGTTTAAACACTTTGATAAACTGTGAAGTAAAAGCTGAATAACAACACTTAACGTTGGACTTCACACTTTCGATGTCAAGAAGAGATGGCTTGACCCCGACATGATTTTAATAAACAAACTTCTAAACTGGAATCAGACGTGCTACCGTTGCTCCACCAGGTCTCAACAAATGAGGTGTTGCTTCCTGTGTAAGGCCCTTGATCCGGTCACCACACAAAGCAGTCTAATTTCTCCCAATAACCCTGAAGGCTCTCTAAATTGATTGCCATCGTTTTGTGCCCCGGGCTCAGCCCACCCTTCGATAGCTCAGCTGGTAGAGCGGAGGACTGTAGATGAAATGTTGGATATCCTTAGGTCGCTGGTTCGATTCCGGCTCGAAGGAGTCTGGTTTTAAATTCGGCACACACGTTTCCACATTTTCTTCTGACATTTTCTTCTGACTGAACTTGGATGGCCAGTTTAAAAAAAAGCCCATAGGTCAAGATCCAAATCTACCACCTTCCACAACGGAAGGAACATTTGTGGTATTAGAGGCTTCTTGCTTCAATACGTCGATAAAAGCTGAATGAAAACACTTGACGGGGGACTTCTCACAGTTGACATCAAGCAGACATGGATTGACCCCGACGTGATTTGAACACGCAACCTTCTGATCTGGAGTCAGACGCGCTACCGTTGCGCCACGAGGTCTCACGTCCCACTGCGGCTTCGTATTGCCATTTTAAAAAAGCCCATAGGTGAAGCGCCAACTCTATCATGTTCCACAATAGAAGGACCGTTGCGTCATATTAGAGGCTTCTTGTTTAAACACTTTGATAAACTGTGATGTAAAAGCTGAATAACAACACTTAACGTTGGACTTCACACTTTCGATGTCAAGAAGAGATGGCTTGACCCCGACATGATTTTAATAAACAAACTTCTAAACTGGAATCAGACGTGCTACCGTTGCTCCACCAGGTCTCAACAAATGAGGTGTTGCTTCCTGTGTAAGGCCCTTGATCCGGTCACCACACAAAGCAGTCTAATTTCTCCCAATAACCCTGAAGGCTCTCTAAATTGATTGCCATCGTTTTGTGCCCCGGGCTCAGCCCACCCTTCGATAGCTCAGCTGGTAGAGCGGAGGACTGTAGATGAAATGTTGGATATCCTTAGGTCGCTGGTTCGATTCCGGCTCGAAGGAGTCTGGTTTTAAATTCGGCACACACGTTTCCACATTTTCTTCTGACATTTTCTTCTGACTGAACTTGGATGGCCAGGTTAAAAAAAAAGCCCATAGGTCAAGATCCAAATCTACCACCTTCCACAACGGAAGGAACATTTGTGGTATTAGAGGCTTCTTGCTTCAATACGTCGATAAAAGCTGAATGAAAACACTTGACGGGGGACTTCTCACAGTTGACATCAAGCAGACATGGATTGACCCCGACGTGATTTGAACACGCAACCTTCTGATCTGGAGTCAGACGCGCTACCGTTGCGCCACGAGGTCTCACGTCCCACTGCGGCTTCGTATTGCCATTTTAAAAAAGCCCATAGGTGAAGCGCCAACTCTATCATGTTCCACAATAGAAGGACCGTTGCGTCATATTAGAGGCTTCTTGTTTAAACACTTTGATAAACTGTGAAGTAAAAGCTGAATAACAACACTTAACGTTGGACTTCACACTTTCGATGTCAAGAAGAGATGGCTTGACCCCGACATGATTTTAATAAACAAACTTCTAAACTGGAATCAGACGTGCTACCGTTGCTCCACCAGGTCTCAACAAATGAGGTGTTGCTTCCTGTGTAAGGCCCTTGATCCGGTCACCACACAAAGCAGTCTAATTTCTCCCAATAACCCTGAAGGCTCTCTAAATTGATTGCCATCGTTTTGTGCCCCGGGCTCAGCCCACCCTTCGATAGCTCAGCTGGTAGAGCGGAGGACTGTAGATGAAATGTTGGATATCCTTAGGTCGCTGGTTCGATTCCGGCTCGAAGGAGTCTGGTTTTAAATTCGGCACACACGTTTCCACATTTTCTTCTGACATTTTCTTCTGACTGAACTTGGATGGCCAGTTTAAAAAAAAGCCCATAGGTCAAGATCCAAATCTACCACCTTCCACAACGGAAGGAACATTTGTGGTATTAGAGGCTTCTTGCTTCAATACGTCGATAAAAGCTGAATGAAAACACTTGACGGGGGACTTCTCACAGTTGACATCAAGCAGACATGGATTGACCCCGACGTGATTTGAACACGCAACCTTCTGATCTGGAGTCAGACGCCCTACCGTTGCGCCACGAGGTCTCACGTCCCACTGCGGCTTCGTATTGCCATTAAAAAAAAAGCCCATAGGTGAAGCGCCAACTCTATCATGTTCCACAATAGAAGGACCGTTGCGTCATATTAGAGGCTTCTTGATTTAAACACTTTGATAAACTGTGAAGTAAAAGCTGAATAACAACACTTAACGTTGGACTTCACACTTTCGATGTCAAGAAGAGATGGCTTGACCCCGACATGATTTTAATAAACAAACTTCTAAACTGGAATCAGACGTGCTACCGTTGCTCCACCAGGTCTCAACAAATGAGGTGTTGCTTCCTGTGTAAGGCCCTTGATCCGGTCACCACACAAAGCAGTCTAATTTCTCCCAATAACCCTGAAGGCTCTCTAAATTGATTGCCATCGTTTTGTGCCCCGGGCTCAGCCCACCCTTCGATAGCTCAGCTGGTAGAGCGGAGGACTGTAGATGAAATGTTGGATATCCTTAGGTCGCTGGTTCGATTCCGGCTCGAAGGAGTCTGGTTTTAAATTCGGCACACACGTTTCCACATTTTCTTCTGACAGTTTCTTCTGACTGAACTTGGATGGCCAGGTTAAAAAAAAAGCCCATAGGTCAAGATCCAAATCTACCACCTTCCACAACGGAAGGAACATTTGTGGTATTAGAGGCTTCTTGCTTCAATACGTCGATAAAAGCTGAATGAAAACACTTGACGGGGGACTTCTCACAGTTGACATCAAGCAGACATGGATTGACCCCGACGTGATTTGAACACGCAACCTTCTGATCTGGAGTCAGACGCGCTACCGTTGCGCCACGAGGTCTCACGTCCCACTTCGGCTTCGTATTGCCATTTTAAAAAAGCCCATAGGTGAAGCGCCAACTCTATCATGTTCCACAATAGAAGGACCGTTGCGTCATATTAGAGGCTTCTTGTTTAAACACTTTGATAAACTGTGAAGTAAAAGCTGAATAACAACACTTAACGTTGGACTTCACACTTTCGATGTCAAGAAGAGATGGCTTGACCCCGACATGATTTTAATAAACAAACTTCTAAACTGGAATCAGACGTGCTACCGTTGCTCCACCAGGTCTCAACAAATGAGGTGTTGCTTCCTGTGTAAGGCCCTTGATCCGGTCACCACACAAAGCAGTCTAATTTCTCCCAAGAACCCTGAAGGCTCTCTAAATTGATTGCCATCGTTTTGTGCCCCGGGCTCAGCCCACCCTTCGATAGCTCAGCTGGTAGAGCGGAGGACTGTAGATGAAATGTTGGATATCCTTAGGTCGCTGGTTCGATTCCGGCTCGAAGGAGTCTGGTTTTAAATTCGGCACACACACGTTTCCACATTTTCTTCTGACATTTTCTTCTGACTGAACTTGGATGGCCAGTTTAAAAAAAAGCCCATAGGTCAAGATCCAAATCTACCACCTTCCACAACGGAAGGAACATTTGTGGTATTAGAGGCTTCTTGCTTCAATACGTCGATAAAAGCTGAATGAAAACACTTGACGGGGGACTTCTCACAGTTGACATCAAGCAGACATGGATTGACCCCGACGTGATTTGAACACGCAACCTTCTGATCTGGAGTCAGACGCGCGCTACCGTTGCGCCACTAGGTCTCACGTCCCACTGCGGCTTCGTATTGCCATTTTAAAAAAGCCCATAGGTGAAGCGCCAACTCTATCATGTTCCACAATAGAAGGACCGTTGCGTCATATTAGAGGCTTCTTGTTTAAACACTTTGATAAACTGTGAAGTAAAAGCTGAATAACAACACTTAACGTTGGACTTCACACTTTCGATGTCAAGAAGAGATGGCTTGACCCCGACATGATTTTAATAAACAAACTTCTAAACTGGAATCAGACGTGCTACCGTTGCTCCACCAGGTCTCAACAAATGAGGTGTTGCTTCCTGTGTAAGGCCCTTGATCCGGTCACCACACAAAGCAGTCTAATTTCTCCCAATAACCCTGAAGGCTCTCTAAATTGATTGCCATCGTTTTGTGCCCCGGGCTCAGCCCACCCTTCGATAGCTCAGCTGGTAGAGCGGAGGACTTTAGATGAAATGTTGGATATCCTTAGGTCGCTGGTTCGTATTCCGGCTCGAAGGAGTCTGGTTTTAAATTCGGCACACACGTTTCCACATTTTCTTCTGACATTTTCTTCTGACTGAACTTGGATGGCCAGTAAAAAAAAAAAAGCCCATAGGTCAAGATCCAAATCTACCACCTTCCACAACGGAAGGAACATTTGTGGTATTAGAGGCTTCTTGCTTCAATACGTCGATAAAAGCTGAATGAAAACACTTGACGGGGGACTTCTCACAGTTGACATCAAGCAGACATGGATTGACCCCGACGTGATTTGAACACGCAACCTTCTGATCTGGAGTCAGACGCGCTACCGTTGCGCCACGAGGTCTCACGTCCCACTGCGGCTTCGTATTGCCATTTAAAAAAATCCCATAGGTGAAGCGCCAACTCTATCATGTTCCACAATAGAAGGACCGTTGCGTCATATTAGAGGCTTCTTGTTTAAACACTTTGATAAACTGTGAAGTAAAAGCTGAATAACAACACTTAACGTTGGACTTCACACTTTCGATGTCAAGAAGAGATGGCTTGACCCCGACATGATTTTAATAAACAAACTTCTAAACTGGAATCAGACGTGCTACCGTTGCTCCACCAGGTCTCAACAAATGAGGTGTTGCTTCCTGTGTAAGGCCCTTGATCCGGTCACCACACAAAGCAGTCTAATTTCTCCCAATAACCCTGAAGGCTCTCTAAATTGATTGCCATCGTTTTGTGCCCCGGGCTCAGCCCACCCTTCGATAGCTCAGCTGGTAGAGCGGAGGACTGTAGATGAAATGTTGGATATCCTTAGGTCGCTGGTTCGATTCCGGCTCGAAGGAGTCTGGTTTTAAATTCGGCACACACGTTTCCACATTTTCTTCTGACATTTTCTTCTGACTGAACTTGGATGGCCAGGTTAAAAAAAAAGCCCATAGGTCAAGATCCAAATCTACCACCTTCCACAACGGAAGGAACATTTGTGGTATTAGAGACTTCTTGCTTCAATACGTCGATAAAAGCTGAATGAAAACACTTGACGGGGGACTTCTCACAGTTGACATCAAGCAGACATGGATTGACCCCGACGTGATTTGAACACGCAACCTTCTGATCTGGAGTCAGACGCCCTACCGTTGCGCCACGAGGTCTCACGTCCCACTGCGGCTTCGTATTGCCATTTTAAAAAAGCCCATAGGTGAAGCGCCAACTCTATCATGTTCCACAATAGAAGGACCGTTGCGTCATATTAGATGCTTCTTGTTTAAACACTTTGATAAACTGTGAAGTAAAAGCTGAATAACAACACTTAACGTTGGACTTCACACTTTCGATGTCAAAGAAGAGATGGCTTGACCCCGACATGATTTTTAATAAACAAACTTCTAAACTGGAATCAGACGTGCTACCGTTGCTCCACCAGGTCTCAACAAATGAGGTGTTGCTTCCTGTGTAAGGCCCTTGATCCGGTCACCACACAAAGCAGTCTAATTTCTCCCAATAACCCTGAAGGCTCTCTAAATTGATTGCCATCGTTTTGTGCCCCGGGCTCAGCCCACCCTTCGATAGCTCAGCTGGTAGAGTGGAGGACTGTAGATGAAATGTTGGATATCCTTAGGTCGCTGGTTCGATTCCGGCTCGAAGGAGTCTGGTTTTAAATTCGGCACACACGTTTCCACATTTTCTTCTGACATTTTCTTCTGACTGAACTTGGATGGCCAGGTTAAAAAAAAAGCCCATAGGTCAAGATCCAAATCTACCACCTTCCACAACGGAAGGAACATTTGTGGTATTAGAGGCTTCTTGCTTCAATACGTCGATAAAAGCTGAATGAAAACACTTGACGGGGGACTTCTCACAGTTGACATCAAGCAGACATGGATTGACCCCGACGTGATTTGAACACGCAACCTTCTGATCTGGAGTCAGACGCGCTACCGTTGCGCCACGAGGTCTCACGTCCCACTGCGGCTTCGTATTGCCATTTTAAAAAAGCCCATAGGTGAAGCGCCAAATCTATCATCATGTTCCACAATAGAAGGACCGTTGCGTCATATTAGAGGCTTCTTGTTTAAACACTTTGATAAACTGTGAAGTAAAAGCTGAATAACAACACTTAACGTTGGACTTCACACTTTCGATGTCAAGAAGAGATGGCTTGACCCCGACATGATTTTAATAAACAAACTTCTAAACTGGAATCAGACGTGCTACCGTTGCTCCACCAGGTCTCAACAAATGAGGTGTTGCTTCCTGTGTAAGGCCCTTGATCCGGTCACCACACAAAGCAGTCTAATTTCTCCCAATAACCCTGAAGGCTCTCTAAATTGATTGCCATCGTTTTGTGCCCCGGGCTCAGCCCACCCTTCGATAGCTCAGCTGGTAGAGCGGAGGACTGTAGATGAAATGTTGGATATCCTTAGGTCGCTGGTTCGATTCCGGCTCGAAGGAGTCTGGTTTTAAATTCGGCACACACGTTTCCACATTTTCTTCTGACATTTTCTTCTGACTGAACTTGGATGGCCCAGTTTAAAAAAAAGCCCATAGGTCAAGATCCAAATCTACCACCTTCCACAACGGAAGGAACATTTGTGGTATTAGAGGCTTCTTGCTTCAATACGTCGATAAAAGCTGAATGAAAACACTTGACGGGGGACTTCTCACAGTTGACATCAAGCAGACATGGATTGACCCCGACGTGATTTGAACACGCAACCTTCTGATCTGGAGTCAGACGCGCTACCGTTGCGCCACGAGGTCTCACGTCCCACTGCGGCTTCGTATTGCCATTTTAAAAAAGCCCATAGGTGAAGAGCCAACTCTATCATGTTCCACAATAGAAGGACCGTTGCGTCATATTAGAGGCTTCTTGTTTAAACACTTTGATAAACTGTGAAGTAAAAGCTGAATAACAACACTTAACGTTGGACTTCACACTTTCGATGTCAAGAAGAGATGGCTTGACCCCGACATGATTTTAATGAACAAACTTCTAAACTGGAATCAGACGTGCTACCGTTGCTCCACCAGGTCTCAACAAATGAGGTGTTGCTTCCTGTGTAAGGCCCTTGATCCGGTCACCACACAAAGCAGTCTAATTTCTCCCAATAACCCTGAAGGCTCTCTAAATTGATTGCCATCGTTTTGTGCCCCGGGCTCAGCCCACCCTTCGATAGCTCAGCTGGTAGAGCGGAGGACTGTAGATGAAATGTTGGATATCCTTAGGTCGCTGGTTCGATTCCGGCTCGAAGGAGTCTGGTTTTAAATTCGGCACACACGTTTCCACATTTTCTTCTGACATTTTCTTCTGACTGAACTTGGATGCCAGTTTAAAAAAAAGCCCATAGGTCAAGATCCAAATCTACCACCTTCCACAACGGAAGGAACATTTGTGGTATTAGAGGCTTCTTGCTTCAATACGTCGATAAAAGCTGAATGAAAACACTTGACGGGGGACTTCTCACAGTTGACATCAAGCAGACATGGATTGACCCCGACGTGATTTGAACACGCAACCTTCTGATCTGGAGTCAGACGCGCTACCGTTGCGCCACGAGGTCTCACGTCCCACTGCGGCTTCGTATTGCCATTTTAAAAAAGCCCATAGGTGAAGCGCCAACTCTATCATGTTCCACAATAGAAGGACCGTTGCGTCATATTAGAGGCTTCTTGTTTAAACACTTTGATAAACTGTGAAGTAAAAGCTGAATAACAACACTTAACGTTGGACTTCACACTTTCGATGTCAAGAAGAGATGGCTTGACCCCGACATGATTTTAATAAACAAACTTCTAAACTGGAATCAGACGTGCTACCGTTGCTCCACCAGGTCTCAACAAATGAGGTGTTGCTTCCTGTGTAAGGCCCTTGATCCGGTCACCACACAAAGCAGTCTAATTTCTCCCAATAACCCTGAAGGCTCTCTAAATTGATTGCCATCGTTTTGTGCCCCGGGCTCAGCCCACCCTTCGATAGCTCAGCTGGTAGAGCGGAGGACTGTAGATGAAATGTTGGATATCCTTAGGTCGCTGGTTCGATTCCGGCTCGAAGGAGTCTGGTTTTAAATTCGGCACACACGTTTCCACATTTTCTTCTGACATTTTCTTCTGACTGAACTTGGATGGCCAGTTTAAAAAAAAGCCCATAGGTCAAGATCCAAATCTACCACCTTCCACAACGGAAGGAACATTTGTGGTATTAGAGGCTTCTTGCTTCAATACGTCGATAAAAGCTGAATGAAAACACTTGACGGGGGACTTCTCACAGTTGACATCAAGCAGACATGGATTGACCCCGACGTGATTTGAACACGCAACCTTCTGATCTGGAGTCGGACGCGCTACCGTTGCGCCACGAGGTCTCACGTCCCACTGCGGCTTCGTATTGCCATTTTAAAAAAGCCCATAGGTGAAGCGCCAACTCTATCATGTTCCACAATAGAAGGACCGTTGCGTCATATTAGAGGCTTCTTGTTTAAACACTTTGATAAACTGTGAAGTAAAAGCTGAATAACAACACTTAACGTTGGACTTCACACTTTCGATGTCAAGAAGAGATGGCTTGACCCCGACATGATTTTAATAAACAAACTTCTAAACTGGAATCAGACGTGCTACCGTTGCTCCACCAGGTCTCAACAAATGAGGTGTTGCTTCCTGTGTAAGGCCCTTGATCCGGTCACCACACAAAGCAGTCTAATTTCTCCCAATAACCCTGAAGGCTCTCTAAATTGATTGCCATCGTTTTGTGCCCCGGGCTCAGCCCACCCTTCGATAGCTCAGCTGGTAGAGCGGAGGACTGTAGATGAAATGTTGGATATCCTTAGGTCGCTGGTTCGATTCCGGCTCGAAGGAGTCTGGTTTTAAATTCGGCACACACGTTTCCACATTTTCTTCTGACATTTTCTTCTGACTGAACTTGGATGGCCAGTTAAAAAAAAAAAAGCCCATAGGTCAAGATCCAAATCTACCACCTTCCACAACGGAAGGAACATTTGTGGTATTAGAGGCTTCTTGCTTCAATACGTCGATAAAAGCTGAATGAAAACACTTGACGGGGGACTTCTCACAGTTGACATCAAGCAGACATGGATTGACCCCGACGTGATTTGAACACGCAACCTTCTGATCTGGAGTCAGACGCGCTACCGTTGCGCCACGAGGTCTCACGTCCCACTGCGGCTTCGTATTGCCATTTTAAAAAAGCCCATAGGTGAAGCGCCAACTCTATCATGTTCCACAATAGAAGGACCGTTGCGTCATATTAGAGGCTTCTTGTTTAAACACTTTGATAAACTGTGAAGTAAAAGCTTAATAACAACACTTAACGTTGGACTTCACACTTTCGATGTCAAGAAGAGATGGCTTGACCCCGACATGATTTTAATAAACAAACTTCTAAACTGGAATCAGACGTGCTACCGTTGCTCCACCAGGTCTCAACAAATGAGGTGTTGCTTCCTGTGTAAGGCCCTTGATCCGGTCACCACACAAAGCAGTCTAATTTCTCCCAATAACCCTGAAGGGCTCTCTAAATTGATTGCCATCGTTTTGTGCCCCGGGCTCAGCCCACCCTTCGATAGCTCAGCTGGTAGAGCGGAGGACTGTAGATGAAATGTTGGATATCCTTAGGTCGCTGGTTCGATTCCGGCTCGAAGGAGTCTGGTTTTAAATTCGGCACACACGTTTCCACATTTTCTTCTGACATTTTCTTCTGACTGAACTTGGATGGCCAGGTTAAAAAAAAAGCCCATAGGTCAAGATCCAAATCTACCACCTTCCACAACGGAAGGAACATTTGTGGTATTAGAGGCTTCTTGCTTCAATACGTCGATAAAAGCTGAATGAAAACACTTGACGGGGGACTTCTCACAGTTGACATCAAGCAGACATGGATTGATGCCGACGTGATTTGAACACGCAACCTTCTGATCTGGAGTCAGACGCGCTACCGTTGCGCCACGAGGTCTCACGTCCCACTGCGGCTTCGTATTGCCATTTTAAAAAAGCCCATAGGTGAAGCGCTCAACTCTATCATGTTCCACAATAGAAGGACCGTTGCGTCATATTAGAGGCTTCTTGTTTAAACACTTTGATAAACTGTGAAGTAAAAGCTGAATAACAACACTTAACGTTGGACTTCACACTTTCGATGTCAATAAGAGATGGCTTGACCCCGACATGATTTTAATAAACAAACTTCTAAACTGGAATCAGACGTGCTACCGTTGCTCCACCAGGTCTCAACAAATGAGGTGTTGCTTCCTGTGTAAGGCCCTTGATCCGGTCACCACACAAAGCAGTCTAATTTCTCCCAATAACCCTGAAGGCTCTCTAAATTGATTGCCATCGTTTTGTGCCCCGGGCTCAGCCCACCCTTCGATAGCTCAGCTGGTAGAGCGGAGGACTGTAGATGAAATGTTGGATATCCTTAGGTCGCTGGTTCGATTCCGGCTCGAAGGAGTCTGGTTTTAAATTCGGCACACACGTTTCCACATTTTCTTCTGACATTTTCTTCTGACTGAACTTGGATGGCCATGTTAAAAAAAAAAGCCCATAGGTCAAGATCCAAATCTACCACCTTCCACAACGGAAGGAACATTTGTGGTATTAGAGGCTTCTTGCTTCAATACGTCGATAAAAGCTGAATGAAAACACTTGACGGGGGACTTCTCACAGTTGACATCAAGCAGACATGGATTGACCCCGACGTGATTTGAACACGCAACCTTCTGATCTGGAGTCAGACGCGCTACCGTTGCGCCACGAGGTCTCACGTCCCACTGCGGCTTCGTATTGCCATTTTAAAAAAGCCCATAGGTGAAGCGCCAACTCTATCATGTTCCACAATAGAAGGACCGTTGCGTCATATTAGAGGCTTCTTGTTTAAACACTTTGATAAACTGTGAAGTAAAAGCTGAATAACAACACTTAACGTTGGACTTCACACTTTCGATGTCAAGAAGAGATGGCTTGACCCCGACATGATTTTAATAAACAAACTTCTAAACTGGAATCAGACGTGCTACCGTTGCTCCACCAGGTCTCAACAAATGAGGTGTTGCTTCCTGTGTAAGGCCCTTGATCCGGTCACCACACAAAGCAGTCTAATTTCTCCCAATAACCCTGAAGGCTCTCTAAATTGATTGCCATCGTTTTGTGCCCCGGGCTCAGCCCACCCTTCGATAGCTCAGCTGGTAGAGCGGAGGACTGTAGATGAAATGTTGGATATCCTTAGGTCGCTGGTTCGATTCCGGCTCGAAGGAGTCTGGTTTTAAATTCGGCACACACGTTTCCACATTTTCTTCTGACATTTTCTTCTGACTGAACTTGGATGGCCAGTTTAAAAAAAAAGCCCATAGGTCAAGATCCAAATCTACCACCTTCCACAACGGAAGGAACATTTGTGGTATTAGAGGCTTCTTGCTTCAATACGTCGATAAAAGCTGAATGAAAACACTTGACGGGGGACTTCTCACAGTTGACATCAAGCAGACATGGATTGACCCCGACGTGATTTGAACACGCAACCTTCTGATCTGGAGTCAGACGCGCTACCGTTGCGCCACGAGGTCTCACGTCCCACTGCGGCTTCGTATTGCCATTTTAAAAAAGCCCATAGGTGAAGCGCCAACTCTATCATGTTCCACAATAGAAGGACCGTTGCGTCATATTAGAGGCTTCTTGTTTAAACACTTTGATAAACTGTGAAGTAAAAGCTGAATAACAACACTTAACGTTGGACTTCACACTTTCGATGTCAAGAAGAGATGGCTTGACCCCGACATGATTTTAATAAACAAACTTCTAAACTGGAATCAGACGTGCTACCGTTGCTCCACCAGGTCTCAACAAATGAGGTGTTGCTTCCTGTGTAAGGCCCTTGATCCGGTCACCACACAAAGCAGTCTAATTTCTCCCAATAACCCTGAAGGCTCTCTAAATTGATTGCCATCGTTTTGTGCCCCGGGCTCAGCCCACCCTTCGATAGCTCAGCTGGTAGAGCGGAGGACTGTAGATGAAATGTTGGATATCCTTAGGTCGCTGGTTCGATTCCGGCTCGAAGGAGTCTGGTTTTAAATTCGGCACACACGTTTCCACATTTTCTTCTGACATTTTCTTCTGACTGAACTTGGATGGCCAGTTTAAAAAAAAAGCCCATAGGTCAAGATCCAAATCTACCACCTTCCACAACGGAAGGAACATTTGTGGTATTAGAGGCTTCTTGCTTCAATACGTCGATAAAAGCTGAATGAAAACACTTGACGGGGGACTTCTCACAGTTGACATCAAGCAGACATGGATTGACCCCGACGTGATTTGAACACGCAACCTTCTGATCTGGAGTCAGACGCGCTACCGTTGCGCCACGAGGTCTCACGTCCCACTGCGGCTTCGTATTGCCATTTTAAAAAAGCCCATAGGTGAAGCGCCAACTCTATCATGTTCCACAATAGAAGGACCGTTGCGTCATATTAGAGGCTTCTTGTTTAAACACTTTGATAAACTGTGAAGTAAAAGCTGAATATAACAACACTTAACGTTGGACTTCACACTTTCGATGTCAAGAAGAGATGGCTTGACCCCGACATGATTTTAATAAACAAACTTCTAAACTGGAATCAGACGTGCTACCGTTGCTCCACCAGGTCTCAACAAATGAGGTGTTGCTTCCTGTGTAAGGCCCTTGATCCGGTGACCACACAAAGCAGTCTAATTTCTCCCAATAACCCTGAAGGCTCTCTAAATTGATTGCCATCGTTTTGTGCCCCGGGCTCAGCCCACCCTTCGATAGCTCAGCTGGTAGAGCGGAGGACTGTAGATGAAATGTTGGATATCCTTAGGTCGCTGGTTCGATTCCGGCTCGAAGGAGTCTGGTTTTAAATTCGGCACACACGTTTCCACATTTTCTTCTGACATTTTCTTCTGACTGAACTTGGATGGCCAGGTTAAAAAAAAAGCCCATAGGTCAAGATCCAAATCTACCACCTTCCACAACGGAAGGAACATTTGTGGTATTAGAGGCTTCTTGCTTCAATACGTCGATAAAAGCTGAATGAAAACACTTGACGGGGGACTTCTCACAGTTGACATCAAGCAGACATGGATTGACCCCGACGTGATTTGAACACGCAACCTTCTGATCTGGAGTCAGACGCGCTACCGTTGCGCCACTAGGTCTCACGTCCCACTGCGGCGTCGTATTGCCATTTTAAAAAAGCCCATAGGTGAAGCGCCAACTCTATCATGTTCCACAATAGAAGGACCGTTGCGTCATATTAGAGGCTTCTTGTTTAAACACTTTGATAAACTGTGAAGTAAAAGCTGAATAACAACACTTAACGTTGGACTTCACACTTTCGATGTCAAGAAGAGATGGCTTGACCCCGACATGATTTTAATAAACAAACTTCTAAACTGGAATCAGACGTGCTACCGTTGCTCCACCAGGTCTCAACAAATGAGGTGTTGCTTCCTGTGTAAGGCCCTTGATCCGGTCACCACACAAAGCAGTCTAATTTCTCCCAATAACCCTGAAGGCTCTCTAAATTGATTGCCATCGTTTTGTGCCCCGGGCTCAGCCCACCCTTCGATAGCTCAGCTGGTAGAGCGGAGGACTGTAGATGAAATGTTGGATATCCTTAGGTCGCTGGTTCGATTCCGGCTCGAAGGAGTCTGGTTTTAAATTCGGCACACATGTTTCCACATTTTCTTCTGACATTTTCTTCTGACTGAACTTGGATGGCCAGTTTAAAAAAAAGCCCATAGGTCAAGATCCAAATCTACCACCTTCCACAACGGAAGGAACATTTGTGGTATTAGAGGCTTCTTGCTTCAATACGTCGATAAAAGCTGAATGAAAACACTTGACGGGGGACTTCTCACAGTTGACATCAAGCAGACATGGATTGACCCCGACGTGATTTGAACACGCAACCTTCTGATCTGGAGTCAGACGCGCTACCGTTGCGCCACGAGGTCTCACGTCCCACTGCGGCTTCGTATTGCCATTTTAAAAAAGCCCATAGGTGAAGCGCCAACTCTATCATGTTCCACAATAGAAGGACCGTTGCGTCATATTAGAGGCTTCTTGTTTAAACACTTTGATAAACTGTGAAGTAAAAGCTGAATAACAACACTTAACGTTGGACTTCACACTTTCGATGTCAAGAAGAGATGGCTTGACCCCGACATGATTTTAATAAACAAACTTCTAAACTGGAATCAGACGTGCTACCGTTGCTCCACCAGGTCTCAACAAATGAGGTGTTGCTTCCTGTGTAAGGCCCTTGATCCGGTCACCACACAAAGCAGTCTAATTTCTCCCAATAACCCTGAAGGCTCTCTAAATTGATTGCCATCGTTTTGTGCCCCGGGCTCAGCCCACCCTTCGATAGCTCAGCTGGTAGAGCGGAGGACTGTAGATGAAATGTTGGATATCCTTAGGTCGCTGGTTCGATTCCGGCTCGAAGGAGTCTGGTTTTAAATTCGGCACACACGTTTCCACATTTTCTTCTGACATTTTCTTCTGACTGAACTTGGATGGCCAGTTTTAAAAAAAAAGCCCATAGGTCAAGATCCAAATCTACCACCTTACACAACGGAAGGAACATTTGTGGTATTAGAGGCTTCTTGCTTCAATACGTCGATAAAAGCTGAATGAAAACACTTTACGGGGGACTTCTCACAGTTGACATCAAGCAGACATGGATTGACCCCGACGTGATTTGAACACGCAACCTTCTGATCTGGAGTCAGACGCGCTACCGTTGCGCCACTAGGTCTCACGTCCCACTGCGGCTTCGTATTGCCATTTTAAAAAAGCCCATAGGTGAAGCGCCAACTCTATCATGTTCCACAATAGAAGGACCGTTGCGTCATATTAGAGGCTTCTTGTTTAAACACTTTGATAAACTGTGAAGTAAAAGCTGAATAACAACACTTAACGTTGGACTTCACACTTTCGATGTCAAGAAGAGATGGCTTGACCCCGACATGATTTTAATAAACAAACTTCTAAACTGGAATCAGACGTGCTACCGTTGCTCCACCAGGTCTCAACAAATGAGGTGTTGCTTCCTGTGTAAGGCCCTTGATCCGGTCACCACACAAAGCAGTCTAATTTCTCCCAATAACCCTGAAGGCTCTCTAAATTGATTGCCATCGTTTTGTGCCCCGGGCTCAGCCCACCCTTCGATAGCTCAGCTGGTAGAGCGGAGGACTGTAGATAAAATGTTGGATATCCTTAGGTCGCTGGTTCGATTCCGGCTCGAAGGAGTCTGGTTTTAAATTCGGCACACACGTTTCCACATTTTCTTCTGACATTTTCTTCTGACTGAACTTGGATGGCCAGGTTAAAAAAAAAGCCCATAGGTCAAGATCCAAATCTACCACCTTCCACAACGGAAGGAACATTTGTGGTATTAGAGGCTTCTTGCTTCAATACGTCGATAAAAGCTGAATGAAAACACTTGACGGGGGACTTCTCACAGTTGACATCAAGCAGACATGGATTGACCCCGACGTGATTTGAACACGCAACCTTCTGATCTGGAGTCAGACGCGCTACCGTTGCGCCACGAGGTCTCACGCCCCACTGCGGCTTCGTATTGCCATTTTAAAAAAGCCCATAGGTGAAGCGCCAACTCTATCATGTTCCGCAATAGAAGGACCGTTGCGTCATATTAGAGGCTTCTTGTTTAAACACTTTGATAAACTGTGAAGTAAAAGCTGAATAACAACACTTAACGTTGGACTTCACACTTTCGATGTCAAGAAGAGATGGCTTGACCCCGACATGATTTTAATAAACAAACTTCTAAACTGGAATCAGACGTGCTACCGTTGCTCCACCAGGTCTCAACAAATGAGGTGTTGCTTCCTGTGTAAGGCCCTTGATCCGGTCACCACACAAAGCAGTCTAATTTCTCCCAATAACCCTGAAGGCTCTCTAAATTGATTGCCATCGTTTTGTGCCCCGGGCTCAGCCCACCCTTCGATAGCTCAGCTGGTAGAGCGGAGGACTGTAGATGAAATGTTGGATATCCTTAGGTCGCTGGTTCGATTCCGGCTCGAAGGAGTCTGGTTTTAATTCGGCACACACGTTTCCACATTTTCTTCTGACATTTTCTTCTGACTGAACTTGGATGGCCAGTTTAAAAAAAAGCCCATAGGTCAAGATCCAAATCTACCACCTTCCACAACGGAAGGAACATTTGTGGTATTAGAGGCTTCTTGCTTCAATACGTCGATAAAAGCTGAATGAAAACACTTGACGGGGGACTTCTCACAGTTGACATCAAGCAGACATGGATTGACCCCGACGTGATTTGAACACGCAACCTTCTGATCTGGAGTCAGACGCGCTACCGTTGCGCCACGAGGTCTCACGTCCCACTGCGGCTTCGTATTGCCATTTTAAAAAAGCCCATAGGTGAAGAGCCAACTCTATCATGTTCCACAATAGAAGGACCGTTGCGTCATATTAGAGGCTTCTTGTTTAAACACTTTGATAAACTGTGAAGTAAAAGCTGAATAACAACACTTAACGTTGGACTTCACACTTTCGATGTCAAGAAGAGATGGCTTGACCCCGACATGATTTTAATAAACAAACTTCTAAACTGGAATCAGACGTGCTACCGTTGCTCCACCAGGTCTCAACAAAGTGAGGTGTTGCTTCCTGTGTAAGGCCCTTGATCCGGTCACCACACAAAGCAGTCTAATTTCTCCAATAACCCTGAAGGCTCTCTAAATTGATTGCCATCGTTTTGTGCCCCGGGCTCAGCCCACCCTTCGATAGCTGTAGAGCGGAGGGTGTAGATGAAATGTTGGTATCCTTAGGACTGTCGATTCCTGAAGGAGTTGGATATAAATTAGGCGCTGGTTCCACATTTCCGGCATTTTCTTCGAAGGAAGTCTGGTTTAAAAAAAAGCCCATAGGTCAAGATCCAAATCACACCTTCCACACGGAAGGAACATTCTGACATTCAATACGTCGATAAAAGCCTGAATGAAAAACACTTGACGGGGGACTTCTCCACAGTTGACATCAAGCAGACATGGATTGACCCCGACGTGATTTGAACACGCAACCTTCTGATCTGGAGTCAGACGCGCTACCGTTGCGCCACGAGGTCTCACGTCCCACTGCGGCTTCGTATTGCCATTTTAAAAAAAGCCCATAGGTGAAGCGCCAACTCTATCAAGTTCCGCAATAGAAGGACCGTTGCGTCATATTAGAGGCTTCTTTTTTAAACACTTTGATAAACTGTGAAGTAAAAGCTGAATAACAACACTTAACGTTGGACTTCACACTTTCGATGTCAAGAAGAGATGGCTTGAGCCCGACAGATTTTAATAAACAAACTTCTAAACTGGAATCAGCGTGTTACCGTTGCTCCACCAGGTCTCAACAAATGAGTTGTTGCTTCCTGTGTAAGGCCCTTGATCCGGTCACCACACAAAGCAGTCTAATTTCTCGTTCTCAATAACCCTGAAGGCTCTCTAAATTGATTGCCATCGTTTTGTGCCCCGGGCTCAGCCCACCCTTCGATAGCTCAGCTGGTAGAGCGGAGGACTGTAGATGAAATGTTGGATATCCTTAGGTCGCTGGTTCGATTCCGGCTCGAAGGAGTCTGGTTTTAAATTCGGCACACACGTTTCCACATTTTCTTCTGACATTTTCTTCTGACTGAACTTGGATGGCCAGTTTAAAAAAAAAGCCCATAGGTCAAGATCCAAATCTACCACCTTCCACAACGGATGGAACATTTGTGGTATTAGAGGCTTCTTGCTTCAATACGTCGATAAAAGCTGAATGAAAACACTTGACGGGGGACTTCTCACAGTTGACATCAAGCAGACATGGATTGACCCCGACGTGATTTGAAACACGCAACCTTCTGATCTGGAGTCAGACGCGCTACCGTTGCGCCACGAGGCCTCACGTCCCACTGCGGCTTCGTATTGCCATTTAAAAAAATCCCAGAGGTGAAGCGCCAACTCTATCATGTTCCACAATAGAAGGACCGTTGCGTCATATTAGAGGCTTCTTGTTTAAACACTTTGATAAACTGTGAAGTAAAAGCTGAATAACAACACTTAACGTTGGACTTCACACTTTCGATGTCAAGAAGAGATGGCTTGAGCCCGACATGATTTTAATAAACAAACTTCTAAACTGGAATCAGACGTGCTACCGTTGCTCCACCAGGTCTCAACAAATGAGGTGTTGCTTCCTGTGTAAGGCCCTTGATCCGGTCACCACACAAAGCAGTCTAATTTCTCCCAATAACCCTGAAGGCTCTCTAAATTGATTGCCATCGTTTTGTGCCCCGGGCTCAGCCCACCCTTCGATAGCTCAGCTTGGTAGAGCTGAGGACTGTAGATGAAATGTTGGATATCCTTAGGTCGCTGGTTCGATTCCGGCTCGAAGGAGTCTGGTTTTAAATTCGGCACACACGTTTCCACCATTTTCTTCTGACATTTTCTTCTGACTGAACTTGGATGGCCAGGTTAAAAAAAAAGCCCATAGGTCAAGATCCAAATCTAACCACCTTCCACAACGGAAGGAACATTTGTGGTAGTAGAGGCTTCTTGCTTCAATACGTATCGATTTAAAAGCTGAAAATGAAAACACTTGACGGGGGGGGGGGGGGGACTTCTCACAGTTGACATCAATCAGACCATGGATTGACCCCAACGTGATTTGCACACGCAACCTTCTGATCTGGAGTCAGAACAGCGCTAACCGTTGCGCCACGAGGTCTCACGTCCCACTGCGGCTTCGTATTGCCATTTTTAAAAACGCCCATAGGTGAAGAGCGCCCCCCCCCAACTCTATCATGTTTCCCAATAGAAGGACCGTTGCGTCATATGAGGGGGGGGGAGGCTTCTTGTTTTTAAACACTTGGATAAACGTTGTGAAGATAAAAGCTGAATAACAAACACCTTAACGTTTGGCTGACTTCACACTTTCGAGGTCAAGAAGAGATGGCTTGACCCCGGACAATATTTTTAATACAAACAAACTTCTAAACGGAATCAGACGTGCTAACGTTGCTCCACCAGGTCTCCAACAAATGAGGTGTGGTTGCTTTCCTGTGTAAGGCCCTTGATCCGGACATCACAACACAAATCAAAGCAGGTTCAACTAATTTCTGCTCCAAGAACCCTTAAGGCCTCTCTAATACTTTATTTCCATCGTTTTGTGCACCCGTCTCAGCCCACTCTCTTCGTTAGCGTCCAGGCCTGGTAGAGGCGAGGACTGATAGATGAAATTTTGATGCTCCTTAGGTCGCTGGTTCGATCCGGCTCGAATGAGTCTGGTTTTAAATTCGGCACAACAACTTTCCACATTTTGAACTTGACATTGGCTTCAGACTTAACTTGGATAAAAAGGTTTTAAAAAAAAAAGGCCCCCCCATTAAGGTCAAGATCTCCAAATCTACCACCTTCCACAACGGAAGGAACAATTTGTGTTATTAGAGGCTTCTTGCTTCAATACGTCGATAAAAGCTGAATGAAAACACTTGACGGGGGACTTCTCACAGTCGACATCAAGGCAGACATGGATTGACCCCGACGTGATTGGAACACGCAACCTTCTGATCTGGAGTCAGACGCGCTACCGTTGCGCCAGGAACAGGTCTCACGTCCCACTGCGGCTTCGTATTGCCATTTAAAAAAATTCCCATAGTGAAGCGCCAACTCTATCAAGTTCCGCAATAGAAAGACCGTTGCGTCATATTAGAGGCTTCTTGTTTAAAACACTTTGATAAACTGTACGTAGTAAAGCTGAATAACAACACTGAACGTTGGACTTCCACACTTTCGATGTTCAAGAAGAGATGGCTTGGGCCCGACATGATTTTAATAAACAAACTTCTAAACTGGGAATCAGACGTGCTACCGTTGCTCCACAGGTCTCAACAAATGAGGTGTTGCTTCCTGTGTAAGGCCCTTGATCCCGGGTCACCACACAAAGCAGTCTAAATTTCTCCCAATAACCTGAAGGCTCTCCTAAATTGATGCCATCGTTTTGTGCCCCGGGCTCAGCCCAACCTTCGATAGCTCAGCTGGTTAAAGAGCGGAGGACTGTAGATGAAACTGTTGGATATCCTTTAGGTCGCTGGTTCGGATTCCGGCTCGAAGGAGTCTAGTTTTAACTTCGGGCACACACGTTTCCACATTTTCTTCTGACATTTTCTCTTCTGACTGCAACTTGGATGGCCGGGTAAAAAAAAAGCCCATAGGTCAAGATCCAAATCTCCCACCTTCCACAACGGAATAGGAAATTTGTGGTATTAGAGGCTTTCTTGCTTCAATACGCTACGATAAAAGCTGAATGAAAACACTTGACGGGGGGGGGGGGGGGACTTCTCACAGTTGACATCAAGCAGGACATGGATTGACCCCGACGTGATTTGAACACGCAACCTTCTGATCTGGAGTCCGAACAGCGCTACGTTGCGCCACGAGGTCTCACGTCCCACTGCGGCTTCGTATGCCATTTTAAAAAAGCCCATAGGTGAAGCGCCAACTCTATCAAGTTCCGCAATAGAAGGACCGTTGCGTCATATTAGAGGCTTCTTGTTTTAAACACTTTTGATAACAACTGTGAAGTAAAAGCTGAATAACAAACACTTAACGTTGGACTTCACACTTTCGCCTTGTCAGAAGAAGAGATGGCTTGAGCCCGACATGATTTTAATAAACAAACTTCTAAACTGGAATCAGACGTGCTAACCGTTGCTCCACCAGGTCTCAACAAATGAGGTGTTGCTTCCTGTGTAAGGCCCTTGATCGGTCACAACACTAAAGCAGTTTAAATTTCTCCTCAGTTCACAATGAAGGCTCTCTACATTGCATGCCCCTCGTTTGTGTGCACGGGCTCAGCCCCCCCTTCGATAGCTTCGCTGGCTAGATCGCGGAGGAATGTAGCAATGGAAATGTGGATATCCTTAGGTCGCTGGTTTCGA